>NC_054477.1:16072398-16294898 GCF_017639515.1 Carcharodon carcharias | reverse complement strand
ATATGTGATTTTGCTAACCAATTATCCTAAATGGTGTATACATAATTATATTACCTAATCAAAATTAAAACACATACGCAAAGACCTTGGTTCTCACAACTCAAAACTGCTTGTGTTTCATCAAAAGACCTCTCGTCTTTGTATGTCCTCCCATTTCTAAGCTAAACCATCTGCCCTGTCCCTATCTGAGAGAGGAGTATATGTAAACTAACTTTATGTTAAGGTTTATCTCCAGTCTAGATCTCAAGGCTTCACCGCATCATTGCACCACTTGAATGGTTCTGCCTCTGACTGGATATTAGCTCATCTCTTGAAAATATAAATAGTACAAACTCAAAGCTCCTTTGTGTGCAATGTCCATCTGCTTACCCTCAGCTGTCAATAGGTTTAACGTCCATGGCTGCTTGGAGATTCAAAGTGTTCTTCGGTAAATTCTTACAGTGTTCTCTTTTAGCATTTTTAATTTTCCCCTAACAGTAACCAATAGGAGAGTAGCATGGGGCTACCTCAGCAGTCAGTGTAGAGGTGGAGTTAAAATTGAAAGCGAACGTGTTGTTGCTGACTATACTGTAAATAAACTTCAAGCTTCCACCCAAGAAGTGTCTGCAGATCAATTCTATTATTAATAGCACAACTTGTCCACCCTACAACAAACTGGCGACGAGGATAGGATTGTACTGAACAGAAGAATCAGGTCAGAAAGAAATTGGCACTGTACCTCACCTAGAGATTGTAAGTAGCCAGCTCCCTTAGAATTGAAGAAGCTACCTCTCTAAAATTTCCACCATTTGGGGGAATTGATCCTTTTGAACCTGCCACAAATGATTGGTCTCAATGCATAGAATGCCTCACATTATTTTTCCAAGCGCATGAGATTATGGGGCAAGAGAAGAGTCGAGCAATCCTCTTAAGTACTAGTGGGAGCAAAACCTACGATCTGATTCAAAGTTTGATGGCACCCAGTGCCCCAGATTTGAAGGATTTCAATGTATTGGTGAATGTCGTGAAGGATCACATTCATTGAAAGCCCTCAGTCATGATGCAGAGGTTCAGGATTAACTCACAAAATAGAGCCCCGGGTGAGACAATTGCAAGCTATGGGGCAAATTTGAAGCAGTTACTGAAACATTGTGAGTTTGGTATGACTCTGAATGATGTGCTCAGAGATCGTTTAGTATGTGGTGTGAAAGAGGACAATATTCAGAAAAGATTATTGTCTGAAGTGAATCTGGGTTCCAAGAAGGCGCTAGAGATAACGCTGGTCATGGAAAGCACAGTAAGAGATTCAAATCAATACAGGGTGTGCAAAATGATGCCATCCTCCAAATCAGGAGGGAAACCTCATGGGTAAGAGGTGTGAAAAATTGAGACTCTGCCGAGAAGCAGGGCACAGCCAAAGAATAACAAAAAATAGCTGGGCAGTGAAATCAAAGAACAATTTTAATAGAGGTGGAAAGAATCAGTCTTTTAGCGATTGGCAGTTTAAAAAAATTGAATGCTACTATTATCGTAGAAATGGACATATGATGAGGCAGTGCAAGGAAAGATTCAAGCAGGGACTTGTAAAGAAAAGAAGAAGCCCAATGAAATCTACAATGTAGAAAAGCCTGAAACAACAAATTCAGACATTTATTCATAGTTTAACCTGAAAGTTGGAAAGGCAGAACCAATATTTGTCACAGTGAAAGTAAATAGAAAACCTGTTAGAATGGAAGTGGATACGGGAGCTTCCACTACAGTAATTGGGGAACATTCCTTTGAATAATGGTGAATATCAATTAGGTTTAGAAGAAACGGACACAAAACTAAAATCATATTTGGGTGAAGCCATTCAAGTAAAAGGCATAAGCAGAGTAACTGTCCATTATGGAAGCCAGTTGGCAAAGCCACCCTTGATGGTGGTAGCAGGTGAAGGGCCAAGCCTCTTTGGATGAAATTGGTTAAAGGAGATTAAGCTAAAATGGGCTGAAATTTTCCAGTGAGAGCAAGTGGGCTGGCAGAGCTACTTAGAAAATATGCCACCGTCTTCAAGGACGAACTGGGGAACATCCAGGGCCTGCAGGCCAAGATTCATGTAGATCTTTAAGCAAAACCTCACTTCATGAAGTCGGGACCGGTACCATATGTCCTGTGAGAAAAAGTCGACATTGAACTGAATAGATTAGAGAATCTGGGCATTATGCAACCTATTTATTCAGCTCTCAGAAAGGGCAGCACCCATAGTGCCCATCCTTAAACCCGACCAAAGTGTCCAAATTTGTGGAGATTACAGACTGATGGATAATAAAGTAGCTAAGCTAGACAGGCACCCCATTCCAAAAATCGAAGTCCTGTAGGCCAAGCTGGCAGGAGGGACAATGGAATCAAAGATTGACATGAGTCATACTTACCAACAAATAGAGTTGGGTGATGCCTCCGGGGAATTTGTCACAATTCATACCCACAAAAGGCTGTACCAATATACACGATTGCCTTTTGGCGACTCCTCCGTTTGTGCCATCTTTCAGAGAACAATGGAAAGCTTACTGCAGGGACTGCCCCAGATTGTAGTCTACTTCCGTACGGAGTGGGAGCAGTGGTCTCTCATTGGGTGGACGACGGCACATAACAGCCAATAGATTACGTAATAAGAATGCTCACCACAGTGGAAAAGGGATACTCGCTGATAGGAAAAGGCTTGTCGATCATCGTTGGTGTCAAGAAATTTCACCAGTACGCACAAGGCCGTTATTTTACAATCATTCCAGACCACAAGCCATTGCTAGGTTTGTTTAGTGGGGACAAGGCTATATCTCCCATAGCCTCAGCAAGAATACTGCAGATAAGCTTTAATTCTGGCAGCATACAAACACTTTTGTACATAGGCCTGGCAATCAAATTGCAGATGCTGATGCCCTTAGTCGTTTGCCTTTACTAGAAAATTATGAGCATGTCCCAGTTCCGCAGGAACTTGTTTTGCTGTTAAATTTCTTCAATTCCTCACCAGTATGTTCTCGACAGATCAGAGACTGGGCAAGTCGGTCCCAGTCCTATCTTAGGTTCAAGAACAAGTGTGACATGGTTGGTCACAGGAACCCAAATCTGATGAAATGAAACCATACTTCAACAGAAGACATGAAATAATCAGCCAGGATGGCATCTTATTGTGGGGAGCATGAGTGATAGTTCCTCCAAAGAGAAGGAAGCCACTTTTAATTGAACTACACAGCACCCATCCAGGAATTTCCCAAATTAAGACCATAGCATTCAGCTATCCATGGTGGCCAAGGATGGACGGTGAAATAGAGAGTTTAGTAAAGCACTGTGTGCAATGTCAGCAGCTGCAAAAGTTGCCAGTGACAGCTCCATTACACCCATGGGAGTGACCAGGTAGACCCTGGGTGCAGTTACACATTGACTACCTTTCCTGAGGACAATGTTTCTGTTCATTGTCGATGCCCATTCAAAGTGATTGGACATATATGAGGCAAAGTCGCCAACGTTGGCCACTACAAGTGAGAAACTACATCAGAGTTTGCTGTTCATGGACTACCATAAGTAGTCATTTCTGATAATGGTGCGGCATTTACGAGTGCTGAGTTTCAACAGTTTATCAGCCCCAAAGGTACCACTCATGTGAAAACTATGCCACCCTTCATCAAGTGGACTGGCTGAAAGGGTGGCTCAAATGTTCAAGGCAGGAATGAAAAAGGTAGCTGTTGATTCCTTGGCAACCAAGCTAGCATGCTTTCTTTTTCAATATAGGACCACCCCTCACACAACAGCAGGTGCCACACCTGCGGGGTTACTGTTGAAATGGCGTCTCAGGATGAGATTGCTCTTAATAATGCCGAATTTAGATGGGAAGGTGGAAAAGAGTCAGGGAAGCTAGAAAACTAGACACGACTGGCATAGTCACAAGAGGAAATTTACCATGGGAGAGCCGGGTATACGTGAAGAACATTGGGGAAGGACTAAAGTGGTTACCGGGTGAAATAAGTGCAGCGACTGGACCTCTAACTTGCTATGTGGAGGTGGAAGGCTGGATCATCTGTAAACAGGTGGTGCATTTAAGGAAGAGAGAGACAAATCATGAAGATTTACTTCCACTGGTGATCATGACCGGGTCTGCGTTTCCTGTTGAGGATACTCAACCCAGGACTGACATGTCTGATGTTCCTGTAAGAATTGAGGATACAGAACTGCAACTGCCCACTGAAGCACCTGATGTTCAGGTAACTCCAGGAAAGGAGGTTCCTGACAAAGAATCTGAAGCTGGGGAGCTGCGGCATTCCACACAAACCAGGAAACCACCTGAAAGACTGAACCTGTAAATTCCTTACCCGGTGTGAATATTATGTTATCTTGAAAAATATGTACTTGTAAATATAATATGCATAGCCGAATTAGAGGGGAAGGAATGTAGTAGTTATGGTTTTATTTAGTGTGCAATGTACCTTTAAAAATAACACTCATTAAAGAAGATCACATGATCTTTAGTAACTAATAGGAGAGTAGCGCAGAGCTACCTCAGCTGTCAGTGTAGCCATAGAGCTAAAGTTGAAAGCAGACGTGTAGTTGCCACTGAGAATATTGTAAATAAACTTTACCCAAGAAATGTCTGCAGATCAATTCCTTCATTAATAACACAACTTGGCCACCTTACAAGAGTCATCATCTTCTTTAGTCCAAAGTCTTTGAGGCTTCAAGTTTGCTACATCAAGTTAGTCCTTTTCCAAGATACCAATATATTTTAAATCGCTCTTCAATTGCTCTTCTCTCAGTTGCTGCTCTATGTCCAAATGCCTTTCTTGTGGACATGCCTTGACAAAATTTGATGTGCTGAAGTGCTATATGATTTGACGTTGTTCTTGTTGATAGACCAGCTCCAACCATTTCTCTTGTACAGCCTACAATCTCACCTGTCTCTATCTGCCACTTCTCCAAGAGAACCAATTCATCACAAATCATACAGCACAGAAGAAGGCCATTTGACCCATTGTTTCTGTAATGGTTTGTCCCACTCTCTGCAAAACTTTTCTGTTGCAAGTATATCTAAAAGTTCCTTTCTGAAAATTAATATTGAATATGCTCCCACTAACTTTTCAGGCATTTCTGATCATAACAACTCACTGAATAATTTAACAAAGGAGTCTCTTCATCTCCCCTCTGGTTCTTTTGCCAGTTATCTTAAATTCATGATGAGTGATTACTGATCCTTCTGCCAGTGGAAACAAGTTCATCCTATTTAATCGACCAAAACCCTTCATAATTTTGAACAGCTCTATTAAATCTTCCCTGTTCTGTGTTCTACATCTTCTGAGGTCATTAGTACTAGTGAGCATGGTAAGATGATCTATCTGTGGCCAGCCGTTCAACATGTTAGAAGTACTGTATCTGCTAAGTGCTAATGTTTCCATATTGATTTGTCATCTGATCCTCCGATCATTTGATTCCTAGTTCTATCATCATTGTAATCTCCTTATTTACAATATAGTGTCTGCAAACGGAGAATCCTTTGTTTTTCTCTTCTCCTGGAAACCCATGCCTCGCTGTCATAGAGCATGAATGGAATGATGAGGCATTGATAAAAGCCTAACTTCAGTGAAGCCTTTTTTAATCACTTTTGAACGTAGCAATTGGTGAGATGAACAAACACAAAAAATAGCATCCGATATACCCTGTCAGTCATGGGTCAGAGGGTAGCACTCCTGCCCATGAGTCATAAAATTGTGGATTCAAGCCCCACTCTGAGGGTTTGAGCAGATAAGCTAGACTGACACTCCAATCCATCACTATGAGAGTGTTGCACTGTTGGGGGTGCCATATTTTGGATAAGATGTTAAGCCAAGGCCCCATCTGCTCTGTCTCAGGTGGCCGTAAATATCTCACAGCATTACTTCGAAGAAGAGTAGGAATTCTTCCTGGTCTCCTCAACCAGCGTCACTGAAACAGAGCTCCCTTCCTAACAGCTCTGTGTGTGTACCTACACTACATGACATAGAAGCAGACTGTGGACCAGAAGGTCCAAACTTTAAGTTTGCAGCTTAAGGAAATTTTAGCAAAGGGGCAAAGGACCCAAGACACTCAACTAGGCGCAGGCCAAGGCCTGACACGAATAGTCCAGAGCCTGACCACTGTGCTGGAGGGTTATGCGGGCATTATTAACAAATTAATTGGAATTGATGAGAACATCTCGGCTGATGCAAATAGGGACTATGTCTGCAGTACCTATGGATCATGGGTGCTTCAAATAAACACGGGAGAATTTGAGACAAATTCATGAGGATACGTCCCTTTATGGGTAATAAATGCACATCTTTTTAACTTTTCATGATACATTCACGATTGACCAGTTGCCAGCTCAGGGGCTTAACATGTGTGTATGGAACTGATGCTGAACCTATAATGGATAATAATGTGTTGATAGGCATTGTCTTGTTGTTATACCCATGTCAACACCCAGCAGTGTGTTATATAGGGTAGAGAATATAGGGGTAATCAAGGGAAATCATTATGTAAGATATCACAATGTACTACCAAACGCAGTAGAGATAGAGGGTAGTATGGTTAGTACTTAATTAGATGAATGCAGTATAGAAGCCACCTCAGTAGTAAGTGTTCATCCAATATATGAAACTGAAGAGGCAAGGTACGGATTTAATGCTACAGCTAATTGTACAATGGAGATTACATGGGCTGCAAAAGAACCAATCCATGTTGCATACATGGATAATGGGAGGTATTGTGTTAATATGTGGCAGCAAGAGTTCCAGAACGGGAACAACCGGTCATGCCCCATATACAACCAGTATGCTTATACCCACAGGTGCTGACAAGAGTGGGGAATGTAGAACTGGTTGAAATATATAAGAGAGAAACAGTTAATGCTCAAGCTGTGGAAAGTGTAAAAGACAACCTGGTGCAATATCTGAGCCAGTTCTCCTATGCTATCCCACTATTTCCAAACACCTCACCCTAATCCAGGGTAAAGCCCAGCAAGTGTATAGGACATATTATACACTCCAGCAACAGACTCGAGTCTTAACTGATGACATTAAACAAATAGACTCGACCATCTGGTAGGAGGAACTGTGGAATTGGGGATTGGACGTACAGATCCACCCATGGATTCAGAATATCTTCCATGCTCTGGTTATTGCCCAACTGTTATTAATGTTATATTTAACATGCCTGGTCTATTGCACTAGGAGGTCACACAGTGAGTGGCGATGGGGACTTAAAGGTCGGGGCAACAAAGTGTTAAATCAGTGGCCTAAATTGAAGGGCCGACTAGTACAGGTGGTCTGACCCAATCCCTTTACAATCCTAACTCATAGGTACTGCAGAAAGCCTAGACAGATATAGGAAGTGCAGGGACAAAGTAAAAAAGGAAATAAGGAAATCAAAGAGAGGGCATGAAAAAAGATTAGCAAGTTGAGTTAAAGAAAGCCCATAGATTAATGCTAAAAGGTTAGTTAAGGAAAAAGTGGGACCCATCAGAGATGAAGATGGAAACTTGTGTGTAGATGCAGAGGCTGTGGGAAGGGTTTTGAATGAATATTTTGTCTCTGTGTTTACAAAGGAAAGGGAGGATGTAGTTATAGTAGTCCAGGAGGAACACTGCGAGATATTGGATGGGATAGTCATAAAGAGAGAGGAAGTACTCGAAGGGTTGAAATCTTTGAAAGTTGATAAGTCACCAGGGCCAGATGGATTGTTTCCGAGGCTGCTGAAGGAAGTCAGGGAGGAGATAGCAGATGCTCTGAGGATGATTTTCCAATCTTCACTAGATACAGTGAGGAGGTACCGGAGGACTGGAGAAATGCAAACGTAGTTCCATTGTTTAAAAAGGGATCAAAGGAAATGCCAAACAATTATAGGCCAGTTAGTCTTACATCGGTGATGAGCAAATTAGTAGAATCAATCCTGAGAGATAGGATTAATTGTCATGTGGAAAGGCATGGACTAGTCAGGGATGGTCAGCATGGATTTGTTAAAGGAAGGTCTTGTCTCACAAATTTGATTGAATTCTTTGGAAGTGACAAGAAGGGTTGATGAAGGTAGTGCAGTGGATGTTGTGTACATGGATTTTAGCAAGGCATCTGACAAGGTCCCACATGGCAGATTGGTCAGGAAAGTAAAAGCCCATGGGATTCAGGGTAATGTGGCAAACTGGATAAAAGGTTGGCTTTGTCACAGGAAACAAAGGGTAATGGTCAATGGATGCCCTTGCGAATGGAAAGTTGTCTCAAGTGGTGTTCCACAGGCTCGGTGTTGGGACCCTTGCTGTTTGTGTTATATACTAATGATTTGGACGTGAACGTGGGGGGGCTCGATTGGGAAATTTGCAGATAACACAAAGATTGGCCGAGTAGTGGATAGTGTAGAGGATAGCCATAATCTCCAAAATGATATAGATGGGTTGGTGGAGTGGGCGGTAAATTGGCAGATGGATTTTAACATAGAGAAGTGTGAGCTCATATATTTAGGGAGGTCAAACAGTTACAGGGATTACACAATAAATGGGAATATACTAAGAGAGGTAGATGAAGTGGGAGATCTTGGCGTACAAGTACACAATTCCCTAAAGGCAGCAGCTCAAGTAGACTAGGTTGTAAAGAAGGCATATGGAATGCTCTCCTTCATTGGCAGAGGTATAGAATATAAAAGTAAGGATATAATGTTGGAATTGTATAAAACATTGTTGAGGCCACAACTGGAGTATTGTGTGCAGTTCTGGTCACCACATTACAGGAAGGATGTGATAGCTCTGGAGAGAGTGCAGAGGAGATTTACAAGAATGCTGCCAGGGTTAGAAAATTGTATCTACGAGGAGAGATTGGATAGGTTGGGGTTATTTTCCTTAGAACAAAGAAGGCTGATAGGTGACTTGATTGAGGTGTACAAAATTATAAGGGGAATAGATAGAGTGGACAGGATAAAATTGTTTCCCTTGATGGAGAATTCTAGAACCAGGGGACATAGATTCAAGATAAGTGGCAGAAGGAGTAGGGGGGACATGAGGAAGAACCTTTTTACGCAGAGGGTAGTGGGTGTCTGGAATTCGCTGCCCAAGCTGGTGGTAGAGGCAGAAACTCTAAACTCTTTTAAAAAGTATCTGGATCTGCACCTAAAGTGCTGTAAGCCGCAGGGCTATGGGCCGGGTGCAGGATGGTGGGATTAGAAAGGGCACCTGGGTGTCCTCGGACTGGCATAGACAAGATGGGCTGAATGGCCTCCTTCTGTGCTGTAACTTTCCTATGGTTCTGTCGGTGGCGAAGCATAAAGGGAAAGGACAGTACCACTGTATTGGCTATCTTGGGCTAGGCTAAGGGCCAAAAAGGGGGACTGTAAGAGTTAATCAGGGACTTCTATTAGCTCCATATGAGCTCCACACTCCATTGCACATAACTCCATCTGGATAACCCTCTACTCCTTACTCCCTCATATACATTGCTCACATGTTTCGTGTTCAGAGAGTGCTAACACCTTCTGCTGACTGACCTTTATGCCATTATCAGCACCTGCCTTAGTCTTTAACGCTATCATTACCACTCCCTTTGTCTTGTGTCCATGACATCTTTGTCAAACCTCTCCTGAGCTCCTACCTGTCCCTGACCTTCTATCTTGCTCCACCTGCTCCACTCCCCTCTCTTCAAAAGTATAAATTCCATCACATTTCTACCTCTCTTCAGCTCTGAAGAAGAAGCAGATGGATTCAAAACATTAACTCTGTTTCTCTCTCCACAGGTGTTGACAGACCTGCTGAGCTTTTCCAGCATTTTCCGTTTTTATCCCTCGTATACTTATCTGGCTTCCCATTAAATGTTATTTGCCCAGCTACTCCCTGAGGTAGCAAGTTCCACATTCTAACCAATCTCCTAAATTCCTCATTGGATTTATTCATGGCAGTGTTGTACTCCTGGTCCTTGATATTGGGATTCTCACAAATGGAAGCGTTTTCTCTACCTTTACCCTATCAAAGCAATTCATAATGTTAAAGATATGTGTTAGGTCACACCACCACCACCAACCACCACCCCCAGCCCTGCCACTCCGCAACCCCCCTCCCCTCGCCCCCAGCTCCATCCCACAGCCTTCCCTTTCCTAGAGTTAAGAGCCCAGCCTGCTCAGTCTTTCACATGCAATCTACCAGTCAGGCATTTTAATAGTAATATGTAGAAGTGAGGGGTCCACACACTTTTAGGTATCGCTTCTCATTATGTAACATAGAGTCGTTACAATGCAGAAGGAGGCCATTCAGCCCATTGAGTCCATGCCAGCTCTCTGTAGAACAATCCAGTCAACCCCATTCCCAAACTCTATCCCTGCAGCCTCCACAGTTTTATTTTCCGCAGATCCAGTTTGCTTTTCAAATAACTGATCGTCTCCACTTCCACCAACATTGTGGATAATGAGTTCTATGTCATTACCCCTCACAGCGTTAACATGTACTTCCTCATATCCCTCCTGCATCTCTTGTTCAAAATCTTAAACCTGTGTCCCCCGGTCCTTGCCTAGTACCATCAGCTAATGGAGCTACATTTAGCTCATCTAACCCGGTCAGGATCTTGTGCACCTCCATAAAATCTCCCCTCAATCCCCTTTGCTCCATGGAAAGCAAGCCCAGCTTCTCTGACCTAACATTGTAGCTGAAATCCCTCATCCCTGGAAGTATTCCGGCAATTCGCCTCCACACCCTCGCAAGGACTCTAAGATGCTTCTAAATGTGCAGCCACCAGGACTGGATGCCATAATTTAGTTGTGACCTAACCAGTTTTATGAGGTTTCAGCATAACAGCCCTGCCTTTGTACTCAATACATCTATTTCTGAAGCCCAAGATCCCACATGATTCGTTGCTCTCTCAATATGCTCTGCTACATATCTCATTGTTGTGTTTAATGCTGTGAGGGGGCATCAATCCTCAATCTCCACTTTTGCAAGTAACATTTACACTAAACGTGTACCAGGCTATGACCATCTCCAACATGAAAGAATCTAACCATTGCCCCATGACATTCAATAGCATTATCATCACAGAACACCAACCCTCCCCACTAGCAACATCCTGGGGATTACATTGACCAGAAACTGATCTGGACCAACACTATAACTACTGTGGCCACAAAAGCAGGTCAGCGGCTGGGAATTCTGTGGCAAGTTATTCACCTCCTGACTCCTCAAAGCCTGTTCATCATTTACAAGGCACAAGTCAGGAGTATGATATTCTCTAGATGCCTGGATGAGTGCAACTCCAACAATACTTAAGAAACTCGACACCATCCAAGACAAGGCAGCCCAACTGATTAGCACCCCATCCACCAGTTCAAGCATTCATTCCCTCCACCACAGTTGCACCGTGGCAGTAGTGTGTACCAGCTACAAGATGCACTGCAGCAACTCACCAAGGCTCCTTTGACAACACCTTCCAAACCCACAATCCCTACCACCTAAAAGGATAAGGGCAGTATATGCATGCAAACGCCATCACCTGCAAGTTTCTCTCAAAGCCACACACCACCCTGACTTGTAACTTTATTGCCATTCCTTCACTGTCGCTGGATCAAAATCCTGGACCTCCCTTCCTAACAGCACTGAGGGTGTTGCTACACCACATGGACTGCAGTGGTTCAAGAAGGCAGCTCACCAACACTTTCTCAAGGGAATTAAGGATAGGCAAAAGATACTGGCATTGCCAGTGATGCCCACATCCTGAGAAAGAATTTTTTAAAAACTATGAATTAGAATCAGTTATCAAACTGTGGATGATTTACAAAACCTTTTCTACATTGGAGTTGATGCTCACTGTACCGTCCCACTCTGAACTTGACCTGAGTTAACATTGGGGTTTTGACTCCAGTTCAGTGAATCCTAATGAAAAATGCATACACAAAGAAGGAATTAACTTTTATTTATATAACTTCTTTCATAATCTCTGGACATCTTAAAGCACTTTGCAGCTAGTCAAGCACTTTTGTGAAGTGCAGTCAGTGTTGTTTTGCTTCAGCCAATTTACAGCAATCTCTTGCTTCGAGATGATGGCTCATCCTCTCGTCTCTGAATTGTCCTGTGGGATCATTTACATCCGACTGAGAGGAGAGACAAGGGCCTCGGTCTGACATCATAAAGACCACACTTGCAACAGTGCAATAGCGTCTCAGATCTCAGAAATAAGTCCAAAACGCATAAATAGAAAATTGGTAAACAAACAAATATAGGTTTAGAACAAAAGAAGGAACAAGGCTTTTTCTCACAGAGTGCTAAATTTTTGGAATAATTTATGAAGCAGAAAAATAGGGGGAAAAACATTATTTTTGTGCATATTTTGTGTCATTTTGTGAAAGATAATGTGTTAGAGTTTGTACGGGCCAAATGAATAATTTCGTTTAGTTTTTGCCTGTTCAGCCTTTGTGAAATTATCTTGACAGACAGAGCACAGAAGGGGACAATTTGGCCCATCATGCCTCTTTGATTAAGTAGTCCCACATCTCCTGCTCTTTCCACATAGCCCTCTAAGTTTCTCCTCTTCAAGTATTTATCCAATTTGCTTCTGAAAGTTATTATTGAATCTGCTTGACCATTATATTGGGCATTGAATCACCATAACTTGGTGAATAAAAAAAATATTCTCCTCCTTTTCCCTTTGGGGAGAATTCTCTCTCTGTCGGGCAGACTGGTTGGGAATGGGCGTGGAGCCGATCACCGCTCGCGATTGGCTCCGCGCTGCCATTTCACGTGGGCGGGCCAATTAAGGCCCACCCAGCATGCCGCATGGCCGGCAGCGCTCAGCGCTATCTGTGCAGGCGGGGAGAAGAGAGGGAGTTGGAGGCTGCGCTCTTTAGTGCATGTGCTCGAAAGGGCACAGAAATCTCCCTGAGGCATGGAGCTGCCTCAGGGAGATCAAGTACATATTGAGGTTTTCCAATAAAGAAACATCAAAATTATTTACACATGTCCCCTCATGTGTCAGTGTCCCATGAGCTGGGACATGTTTACGAAATGTGCAAAAAATATTTATTTATTTAATAAAACCTTCAGGAAACCTCATCTCACCTGTGAGTGAGGTTTCCTGAAAAACGCAAAGGCCACTTGGGCTCTTCGCCTGCCCCACCCCCCCACCTCGCCCACCCCCCCACCGCCAACCTTAAGGTGGGACAGGCAACCCTGTTAATTATTTGAATTGTTTTTTTTATTGGCCTTATCAGGCGTTTGGCAGTTCGGATTCTACGTGTCAGTGAGTGGAGCCTGCCCCCTCACGCTGGCGTGAAAATTCTGGCCTTTGTTCCTTTGCCAAATATCTTAAATCTTTCTCCTCTGGTGACCAATGCTCCTGTCAGTGGATATAGTTTCTCCTTATTAACTCTTATCAAAATCCTTGATAATTTTGAACACTTCCATCCTACATCGCAATGGGCTCACAAAAGCCTTAGAGCAAATAAAATCTCAAGTACCGTATAAGGAAATCAAATTTTCAATCTGATTTATTTTCCAGCACTGTTAAGTATCTTCAGTGAGTATATATTGACAATAAATATTCCATTATTGGGCAACTATATACAACTGAGACTGGAACATGTTATTGGTGCGCTGCTCCAGATTAATGTTACAGGCACGGTTCCGTGACTAATCTTCCATGCTCTTGTTTTGTCATGATTTCAAAGACTTGCAAATTAGAAGGTGTTCTGTTTTCTATCTAACTTAATATAATTTAAGTCCTGATGACCCAGTGCTTGTCCAAAACCAGCCTGCACACAAAGACAGAGAAATTATGGGATCTCATTTCTTCTGCTTGTTGTTTATTTCCCCTTGGGCTCACGGGATTAAGATACAAAAGTTTAGTAAATATGAAAATTACTTTTTCTTCTTGTGTTCTTTGCTGAAGGCAGGCCCATGGCAATTATTTGTCCAGCCATGGCAAGCGCCTTATTTTTTAACTGAAGGTAGGGCAAGGAGGCAGGCAGACAGGGATTGAGCCTCATGTTGTTTGTGTGAATCTGAGCCTCACGCTAGCTATCTGGCCAACCGAGCTAACTGGTGCCCCACAAAATTGCTAGTGTCATGCCCAGTAAAGACATGTCATATTTACAACTTTTAAAGTGTGAACTTCATTCAGTGTGGAGTCTTTTAAACTGAGACAAAAGTTACATTCCAGGCTGAAAGGTGAGCGTTACAGTCCATCAAAAGACATCCTTGAATTGAATGGGTCTTTTGACAAGATAGGAAAGTTAATGTTTCAACTCATCCAAATGAATGCCTTAATACAATAAAGCAGGATGGGGCTCACCAACCTAAGAACAATATTTGGTAAAGAAACCATGATTGTCAGGAGTCACATGGTGACCCAGAAGGAAAAAAAAACAGTAAAAACTTGGAAATAAGAATACTGGCCCGAAGTGGTCTTGTATACATTAAATGGGAACACCAGTAAAACTGAGGAATAAGAGCAATGGTCCAAACTGTTTTTTTTCCCCCCTTCTGGAGAGGCAGCTTTGTTTCTCGCTTTTAATCTTTAAATGATGTCTGCAGACAGACATGAGTAACATTTATGCCTGAGAAAGACCTGAAAGTGACAACATTGTAAGCCCTCCAAGACTGTTCCACTTTCAGCATGACCAAAACAGCAAACTGACCTCCTAGTAACGAGCTTACAAAGAGCTGAGTTCATGCCCTACAGACAGTGCACCATTTTGATTCTGTCCCGCAAATAGCTTTGGCTGTTAAATTCACCTAAGCCACACTTTAACTGTAAGAAGACCTTTCATTCAGACCTGCAATGTACCTTCTCCAAAACAAGGCAACCACATGAATCACCAACTATTCAATTTTTCACTGTAATTTGTAAAAGTGCACTATTCCCTTCAACTGTAGTATCCTTGAGGGTGTTTGTGTGTGTGATTGTATGGGTAGCGTAGATTTTGTGGTGACTGCTAAAATAAGCAACCACATTTCTTTATTTAAACCCACATAAAGCTTGCTGCTGGCCAATCAAATCATTTACACACAGAGGGTAAAAAATGCACAGACATGCATATCTTCCTCTCAAAAATTCACTGATTATGGACAGTTGGAAAGGGTTAAGGATTTCAGCAGCTCTCTCTCAACCTGACAAATGACAAATGGTGTGAAAGGCTGAGGAGCTAACAATACTGGCTGAGCACTTTTCCTTCATCCTGGAACTGGAAGAGGTAGAATATATATGGGATATATGCAGAAGGCATATGGGACACTTGCCTTTATTGATTGAGGCATTGAATACAAGAGCAGGGAGGTTATGATGGAACTGTATAAAATGCTGGTTAGGCCACAGCTGGAGTACTGTGTGCAGTTCTGGTCGCTACACTATGGGAAGGATGTGATGGCACTGGAGAGGGTGCAGAGGAGGTTCACCAGGATGATGCCTGAGCTGGAGCGTATAGCTGTGGAGTGAGACTAAATAGGCTGGGATTGTTTTCCTTAGAGCAGAGAAGGCTGAGGGGGGATCTGATAGAGGTGTACAAAATTATGAGGGGCATAGATTGGGTAGAAAGGAAGAAACTTTTCTCCTTAATGGAGGGCTCAATAATCAGGAGGCATAGATATAAGGTAAGGGGCGGGAGGCTTAGAGGGGATTTGAGGAAAGAACTTTTCACCCAGAGGGTGGGGGTTATCTGGAACACACTGCCTGAGAGAGTGCTAGAGGAAGGAACCTTCACAACATTTTTGCTGAAAAACTTTATGAACCTATGACTATATGGAACCTGAAGCAGATCAGGTTACCTTGGCAAAAATTCACCTGGAAGAGCAGAGACTGGAATTAGAGTTCCGAGAACAAGAATGGTGGGAGTGAAAGGGAAATGGGGAACGAGAAAGGCTGAAAAGAAGGGTGGAGAGAGGATTCCAGGAGAGAGGGAGAGAGAGAGAGAGAAAGAGGGACTGTGTGTGTGTGAGAACAAGAGAGAAAGAGTGAGAGGGAGGGAGAGAGGGAGCGAGATCCCTCCAGAGGCAAAATTTTGAGAAGGAGTTGCAAGCACAAAAGGACAGTGAAATGAGACACATTGAGTTGAATGGAGAGAAATTTCCTTTATATAGTAAAGAAGCTGCTAGTAACTTAAGTGACCCTAATTCAGAAGGAAGATTTGATTTTTTTTAAGTCTTCACGGTTAGTACGTAAATTTGATGAATATGACATTGAAGCATTCTTCCCAGCCTTTGAGAAGCTTGACAGTAGATTAGAGTATGAGAAAGCTCTGGCTGATGAGAGTAGGGAAAATCCCAAGATATTCTATAAGTATATGAATGGGAAGAGGATAACCAGGGAAAGAGCAGGGCCCATAAGGGACCAAGGGAGCAATCTATGGGTGGAGCCAGAGGACATCGCTACAGTGTTGAATGAATACTTCACACCTGTCTTCACCCAAGAGAATGAGGATGAAGGTATCAAACTCGGGGAGAGAGACTGCGAGGTTCTTAAGCAAACTGATATAGGGAGTGGCAAGGTATTGGAGGTGTTGGCAGGCTTAAAAGTGGACAAATCTCCAGGTCCAGATGATTTGTGTCCCAGACTGATGAGGGAGGCAAGGGACGAGATCTCAGGGGCTCTGACTCAAATTTTTAATTCCTCTCTGGCCATGGGGGAGGTGCCAGAGGACTGGAGAACAGCTAATGTGGTTCTGCTATTTAAGAAGGGTTGTAGAGATAAGCCAGGGAACTAAAGGCCAGTGAGTCTCACGTCAGTGGTAGGGAAACTATTGGAGAAAATTCTGAAGGAGAGTATGTATCTCCACTTGGAGAGGCAAGGTTTGATCAGGGATAGTCAGCATGGCTTTGTCAAAGGGAGGTCATGCTTAACAAATTTGATTGAATTTTTTGAGGAGATGACCAGGTGTGTAGATGAGGGTAGTGTAGTTGATGTAGTTTATATGGATTGCAGCAAAGCCTTTGACAAAGTCTCACATGGGAGACTTATAAAGAAGGCAAATGCACATGGGATACAATGTAATTTGACAGGGTGGATTCAAAATTAACTTAGTCGTAGGAGACAGAGGGTGATGACAGATGGATGCTCTACTGACTGGAAGCCAGTGTCCAGTGGTGTACCACAGGGATCTATGCTTGGTCCCCTATTATTTGTCATTTATATAAAAAAGTATATTAAACATTTATATAAATGACATAGATGACTATGTAGGGGGTAGGATTAGTAAGTTTGCGGATGACACAAAGATTGGCCGGGTGGTTACCAGTGAAGTTGAGTGTCTTGGGCTACAGGAAGATATAGACAGGATGGTCAAGTGGGCAGATAAGCGGCAGATGGAATTTAACCCTGAAAATTGTGAGGCGATACACTTTGGAAGGAGTAATTTGACAAGGAAGTATTCAGTGAACAGCATGACACTAGGAAGTTCTGAGGAACAAAGGGACCTTGGCAAGTGTGTCCATAGATCTCTGAAGGCAGAGGGGCATGTTGGTGGGGTGGTGAAATAGGCACATGGGGCACTGCCTTTATCAGTCGAGGCATAGATTACAAAAGTAGGGAGGTCATTTTGGAGTTGTATAGAACCTTAGTGAGGCCACAGCTGGAGTACTGTGTGCAGTTCTGGTCGCCACATTATAGGAAGGATGTGATTGCACTGGAGGGAATGCAGAGGAGAATCACCATTTAAGTTATGAAGAGAGGTTGGATAGACTTGGGTTGTTTTCAATGGAGCAGCGAAGACTGAGGGGCGACCTGATTGAGATGTACAAGATTATGAGGGGCATGGACAGGGTGGATAGGGAGCAGCTGTTCCCCTTCGTTGAAGGGTCAGTCACGAGGGGGCATAAGTTCAAGGTGAGGGGCAGAAGGTTTCAGGGGGATGTGAGGAAAAACGTTTTTACCCAGAGGGTGGTGATGGTCTGGAATGTGCTGCCTGGGAGGGTGGTGGTGGCGGGTTGCCCCACATCCTTTAAAAAGTACCTGGCTGAGCACTTGGCACATCATAACATTCAAGGCTATGGGCCAAGTGCTGGTAAATGGGATTAGGTAGGTAGGTCAGGTGTTTCTCATTTGTCGGTGTGGACTCGATGGGCTGAAGGGCCTCTTCTGCATTGTGTGATTCTGTGATTCTGTGACTCTCTGAAGTGACCCGGAGGAATTTGAGCTCTCCTGATGCAGGGCCATTTCACGGGAAAACTCCACAAGGTTTAGTCCATGTTGCCTGATGAGAGCAAATGAAAACTACTATCCTGAGTGCTCATGGGCAGAATTTTCAGCTTGACGTGTGGGAGACTAGCTCCTCATGTCTGAGCGTAAAATGACATCACCGCGCGCCATTGCGATATTTCGCTGGGCGGATGCGTGATGAAGTTCGATGCGCAACCACCATTAATTAACGGGCTAGTTAAGGCCCTTCATTCGTCAATCGACAACAATATTTAGGCACCTGCGCGATCTTCGAGTTATCGCACGGGCACAACGGGCAGGCGGGTAAGAGACTTTTCTATGAACCTCATCCACGGACGGGATAAAAGGGCTCAGTGGGGTTGTCAATCTGCTTTATGGAGTATTTATTGGAGAAAGTATTTTAAACTTGCCTGTGTGATCTGTACCAGTTCAGAACGCATTCCAGCAGCTTCCTGTGTGCTTTGAACCTTCAGCTCAGCACTCTGCAGTCAGTAATCTTTATCGGGCCTGCAGCTTTCCGGAGGCCTCCCCTTAGCCTGGGTATGGGTTCTGCCATGTCCACTGGAGGCAGCTCCTCTGAGGAGGAAGGGAGGGATAGAAGGGGGAGGAGGCCAGGAGTGCACATTCAGCCTCCAGGGGAGCCACCTTTGGCAGTACAGGCGCAGGCACAAGGGGCGCAGGGCCAAGAGGTAGTCCAAGGTGGAAGGGGCTGCAGAAGATGCCACTATCCTGCTGCCAGGGGATACAGGCGGTGAAGCAGCTACCTCAATATGACTGAGGTGCAGTGCCGAAGGAGGCTCTGACTATCAAGGAAGACAGTCAACTATATCTGTCAAATGATAGGGCCTGAGATCTCCGCTAACTGTGTGGGTGGACACCCCATGTCAGTGACTCTGAAGGACACAGTTGCCCTCAACTTCTATGCCTCTGGCTCCTTCCAGGTGGGTGATCTTTGTGGTGTCTCCCAATCAGCCGTCCACACTTGTGTCAAGCAGATTACAGACGCTCTGTTCAGACGGGCATTGACCTTCATCCACTTCCGTTGGGACCAGGCAAGTCAGACACAGCAAGCCAGAGGCTTAATGGCCATTTCTGGCTTCCCCAGTGTCCAGGATGCTATAGACTGTACACATGTGGACATCAAGGCAACAGCAGGTGAGCCGGGTGCCTTTGTCAACAGGAAGGGCTTCCATTCCATGAACGTGCAGATAGTGTGTGACCACAGGATGCTGATTCTACAAGTATGTGCAAGGTACCCAGGCAGCTCCCACGATACCTACATCCTCAGACACTCCCAGGTGCCGGGGCTCTTCAGTGCTCCAGCCCGGCTGGATGGATGGCTGCTGGGTGACAAGGGCTATCCCCTCAGAAGGAGGCTCATGGTCCCTCACCGCCATCCAAGAACAGAAGCTGAGCAGTGCTACAATAGGAACCACACCTCCACAAGGGCTCTGGTGGAGAGAACCATCGGTCTTCTTATGATGTGCATCCAATGCTGGACTGTTCAGGGGACACACTCCAGTATCCCCCAGATCGTGTCTCGGTGACAGTGGTAGCATGCTGCGCTCTGCACAGTCTGGCGCTGGAAAGTGGGTACGCAGTGGACGATGAAGACATTGGCACAGTGGATGCGGCTGCACGTGATGAGTCCAGCACTGATTCTGGGAATGACCAAGCACATGCTGAGGGGGTGGACGCTGACCCAGGACTACACCAAGGAGGCAGGGACACCCGTGAGGCTTTAATCCACATACCTTAAGCTAGCACACCACAAATGGATCAGCAGGACCAGCCTTGCCTGGCGCTTCCATACTCGACACCTAAATGCAAAATCCGCCAGGTCATCAGCAGGAACTAAGGGTCTTGTACATAAACCTGAATGTCTAAACAAACACTCATGACATTTCTCTTAAACATACACATGCAGAACAAAGGAGCCACCCTCAGCCATAGTAACACATCTGAATTTTAATTTTCAAATCAGATGTTCTCACAATTCCAAAACAAAACGTTAAGCAAGCAAAAAAAAATCATAAGGACTTAATCTCGGGCCAACACAAAAGCACCAGTGAGAATCCCGTGGTGTGCCTAAGGTGCCTTATGCTTTTGTTTCCGGGTGCTCCGTCTTGGTGCTGCCCCATCACTCGGAGTGGTATCTGAGACAGTCTGCTGACTCTGCTGTCCTGTTGGCCTCGATGACCTTGGTGATCGTCCTCTGGCCCATGGAGCCTGCACTGGGCCCGCCTGGGAGGGAGCTGTCAGGTCCACAGCTGGCATCTCCCCAGTCGCCGCAGCGTCACCAGCTGAAGCGGTCACTGGGAGAGGGCGGAGCAGCTGCTGCCCTCATCCGGAGCGCCGGGAGAGGTGCCCGCAGAGACGACAGGCAGCTGCTGCGCCGATGTGAGGTCGCCTCGGACCTCCCTGCTCACCGCGGATGGATGGGCACCGGGCTGGGAAGCTTGAAGCCCACACCATCTCCCACATTGGCACTGACCAGCTATGGCCTCTGGCGCTGTGAGGGCTTGCTGGACCGAGCGTAACCCCAGGAGGACCTGATTGTTCTCGGGCATGCGCCTCTCCACGAGAGTTGCCACTGTCTCTATGGAGGAAGCATGAAGCTCTGCCATGAGGCTCATTGCATCAGTGATGCCTCAAGTGGACTCCTCCACCACGGACACCAAGCAAAGCACAGCCTCATGTATCAATCCCAGATGCTCCCGCACACCCGGCCGCATTTCCTGCACCTGCTGCCTCACGGACGACTCCAGAGGCACATCTTCAGGCACCTACAGAGCATGTGCCTGGTCCCCTGCAGTCCTCCAACCGCTGGCGCCATGGGCACTCTCTGTCTCCGACAGCTCATCCAGCGAGTGTGAAGTGCCCTCACCACAGTGCCCCGGGACATTAGTTGAAGTTCCAATGCCCACCGAGGTGCTAGTATCTGTGCTGGTTCCTGCCTCGCAGAAATGGTGTGACACAGGTGAGACTTGAGGGCCCTCAGGTGTGAGAGGGGGCATCTGCAGTTCCTCCTGCTGGCCGTGCTCTGGTGATGCTGAAAGAAATAACAAGGACAGTGGATCAGTTAGTGTGCACACAGTGACACACCTCATCCCTTTCCCCCAGCTCATTATGCGCTCAACCTTCCAGAATCAATGGACACGAACTTTGGTGGGATGGCAAATAGTGAGGAGGATAGCCTTACATTACAGGAGGATATAGACAGGCTGGTCAGATGGGCTGATGAGTGCCACACTGAAATTTAATGTGGATAAGTGTGAGGTCATGCATTAGGGCAGGACAAACAAGGCTCGGGAATATACGATGAATGGTAGGACCGTGGGAAGTAACAAGGGTCAGAGGGACCTTGGTAGGCATGTCAATTGGTCCTTTAAGGTAGCAGGACAGGCAGATAAGGTGTTTAAGAAGGCATATGACATACTTTGCCTTTATTAGCCAAGGCGTAGGATATAGGAGCAGGAAGGTATTGTTTGAACTGCAGAAAATGCTGCTTAGGCCACAGCTACAGTGCTGCGTGCAGTTCTGAAATGCGCATTACGGGAGGGATGTGATTGCAGTGGAGAGAGTGCAGAGGACGTTTAACAGGATGTTGCCTGGGCTGGAGAGTTTCAGTTATGAGGAGAGATTGGATAGACTGGGGTTATTTCCCCTGGAGCAGAGGAGATTGAACGGGGACATGATTGAGGTGTATAAACTTATGAGGGGCATAGATAGGGTAGACAGAAAGGAACTTTTCCCCTTGGCAGAGGTATGAGTAACCAGGTGGCATAGATTTAAGGTAAGGGGCAGAAGGTTTACAGGGGATGTGATGAGCAACTTTTGCACACACAGGGTGGTGGGAATGTGGAACTCACTGCCTGAAAAGGTGGTAGATTCAGAAACCCTCCTAACGTGTAATAAGTATTTGGATGTGCACTTGCGACGCCATGGCATACAAAGCCATGGGCCTAGTGCTGGGAAATGGGACTAGTAAACTGAGGAACGTGTTTGACCCACCCATCCTTGATGGGCCGAAGGGCCTTTTTCTGTGCTCCACACCTCTGACTCTATCGCTCTATGACTGAGCAATGTCGCAACAATAACTAATTAAACAATCATCAGTGCTATGGATGTTGGGGGGACATTGTAGAGGTCACTGTTGGCCTCTAATACCTGGCCGTGCCACTCCAGCCTCACTGACACCAGTTGACCTGGGTGCATGGCGCCTCTCAGGCTCCAGGGCCTCCTGCTCGAAGCAGCTTAACATGAGGAGGTGTGCCTGGCCGCCTCCAGCCCTCGAATGCTCCGAGGCAGGGTGACCATTCTTCTCCTGAGAAAGAGAGAAGACCATTCTTTGCGGCTATTTGCACATGGACTCTGCACGCGCACGCTGCACCCCAACCACAGGGGCCCACATCAGGCCTCCAGTGCCTCCTCTCCCCACTACTGTTGATCACTGCAAAGATAGTACGCCTGCTCCCAACCCCCACAATGGCCACCTTGGACACATGCTGCATCCATCGCTTTAGGAAACACATGGTTTTTCCTCCCATAGGAAGGAAGCACAGCTGCATGTAGTGTTGAGGGAAGCAGATGGTTCTTGTCCACGACACCTTGAGGCTCCCCTTCTGCCATCTCATCACCCTGAATATGACATGTGTTGGAGTTCTGAGTATGCGCCTAGCTGCATCTCCTGCAGGTTGCCCCCAGACTAGTCATGTACGACTGAGAGCAACACATGGGTGTGAGGAGGACATCATCTCCTGATGAACCATTCAGACTGACCTCAGCATGGGCACTATCTGCTTACCCACCCAGCGTAGGAAAAATGCCCAACATGATTCAATGCAGTCAAGACAGTAATACTCGTGGAGAGGGCGGGGCGGGGGGGGGGGGGGGTGGGGGGTCTCAGGGGGTAAGACTACCTGCTGGGTTAAATGCCCAATGCCAACATGGTACTCACCCTGCCAGTGCGCAACAAATCATTGAAGCGCTTGCGGCACTGGACCCAGGTGCGCCGTACCACGTCGCGGGAGCTCACCACCTCCGCCACCTCCTCCCAGGCACGCTTTGTCATGTGGGGGTGGGGTGGGGGGGTGGGCCTCCTCCTCCTATCTGTGTTGGGGGGGGGGGGGGGCAACACCTCCCGCTGTGCTGCCACCACCTTGAGGAGGGCAGCAAAGCATTCATCAGAAGAGTGAGGGGTGCATTGCGCCCCCCCCCCCACCCCCCACCCCCACCCCCTGCTGGCCTATCCTGCAGCCTGCTCTGCTCCTCTGCCCTTCTCTCCCCTCTCCCGCCTGGCCTGCTCAGCCGACCCCGTGTGTTGCGCCCTCGAATTGGTCATTGCCGGCAGCCTACAAAAGGCTGCCAGGCCTTCCTTTAAGCAGGTTGCCGGGTCACCATTGGACCCGGCGGTCCATGCACGCCCGCTGCCCCCCACACAGTCCCGTTATCCACAGGATTCGGCAAAGCTGACGGGCGGACCTTAACAGACCCGCCCGCCTAAAATGGCCGTGCGGGTCCGGTCTCGGGAGCCAATCAGGTCCTCGCCCACCTCACTCTCCCTTCCCCCCACCTCCCCCCCCCCCCCCCCCCCCCCGCCCCAAATGGAAAATCCATTTACTGTGAGTTAGTGCCAGGAGAATACCTCTGACATTGGGGAATGCTCACAAAAAGCCCATTCAAACCTTTGCGGAACTTGAAAGAACAAAATACTGTGTTGAGCTTTCAATTCCAGGTTTTATTAATTGAATATAAATTCCGCCAACTGCCATGGTGGGATTTAAGCCTGTGCCTTCCCCAATGCTCCCCCCAACCCCCCCACCCACATTAACCTAGTCCTCTGGATTATTAGCCCTTGCGATATTACAGCTACGATGCCACCAGCTTCCCCCTAACTTTTAGCATGTAGTCAACTGTTGTAATGTGGAAATCAATTCTGTGCACAGCAGGATCCCACAAATAACAGGACATAAGTAATCAGATAACCTGCTTCAGTGGTGAGGGTTGAGGCATGAGTATTGGCTGGGACACCAGGGGGATCTCAGCTTGTCTGCTTCTAAATAGTTGCATAGGACCTTCTGCAAATCTACGTGACAGGGCAAGCATGGCCCCAGTGTAACATCTTATCTGAAAGATGTAAACTGTCAGTACAGCACACCTTCTGTACTATACTGCAGCTTCAACCCAACTTGTGTGCTGAAGAGGGACTTGAATCCATGATCTTCTGACTCAACAATGAAAACGCTATCAACTGAACCACTGTTGACACAAAGTTTAAGGTAATTGATACCAAACAAGAGCAGGAAGATGTACACAACATGGATTAGTAAAATATTGTTATTTCCACTCTGGAGGCCAGTCAGATGCAGGGTGACTGGAAAATGATCATCTCAACTCAACCTCAATTAACGTTGAAAAGTGAATGTCAGTTTCGTGAATCTCTCCAATTGAAATATGTAAAGAACCCTTGTCAGCCCTTAAAGTTCAAGTCAAATACTTGGCTTAAGCATTTAGTTCTTGCAGTGTTAATACTGTTGACATTAGATGTGTGGGTACTGATCCAAGCAGGTGATTCTGTGCACCAGATGAATTTTTCCAATTCTCTCCTGTGATATTGAATTTCGAATCTCATCACAACATGATCAAAAATCAGTAATCTAAATCCTAGCATGAGCCTTGACCCAATTATTTTTGCCTGTTGGATATCATTGAAGCAAATGACTTAGCGTGGGGAACATAGCACGTCATGTTGGTGTGCTTCTGTGTGCATCATGTGTAGTCATTCAGCAACGGCCATCGAACACTATCCAGATAATATCAGTCTTGGCTCTCTGGGTCACACATCTCTCCTAAATCCTGGCAAGTTACTATGGGTTCGCTTTGCTCAGCGAACACAGCTGCATGGGTGTCTACTGAGGTGTTGGTCGGTAAACTAAATGATGTGGTCGAAGAACAAATATAAAAATACCTGGAAAAACTCAGCAGGTCCGACAGCATCTGCGGAGAGGGATACAGTTGACGTTTCAAGTCCGGATGACGAGATGAGACGCATGCTGTTTATTGATATAAACAACAGAGTACAAACACATGCATGCTTCTTGAACTGGAACCCATTCTAAACTACAGATTAACAATGTGGCCCTTGCTACACAGCAAATTGGGTAATACACATTACCTGGTCACCTTCTCTTAAAGGTGTATTGCACCTCAGATTACCACAGAAGCAAAGACAGCTCAGTTCTATTTGCCTCCCTTTTGTCTTCAACTTTCCATTTGCCTTTTTTATTTTTTTTTGTGGTTATGCAGTCACTGACTTTCAAAGTTGGGCACCCAAGGGGCCATGTTGATACTGGGTCATTGTATACGAAAGCTGCTGTCGAATCAGCTGCGACATTTTCATTATTGAATTCCATGAGCAGAGGTTTTATTTTTCATTAAAAGGCATGCCCCACTCTTACACATGTGCTTCTAAGTCAGAAGGTTGTGGGTTCCAGTCCCTCTCCAGGGCTTCAGCACAAAAATCAAGAGCATTGCAATTCTGAGGGTGTGCTGCATCTTCAGAGGTGTCAACTTTTGGGTAAAACATTAAATCGAGGGTCTGTCCCCTCTGATGGATGTAAAAGTATGGCACTATTTCAAAGAAGAGCAGGGGAATTATCCCTGGTGTCTTGACAATACTTAACCCTCAATAAACATCACAAGATGTTTGTGGGGGCTTGCTGTGTGCAAATTGACTGCTGTGTTTCCTTCATTATAACAGTGGCTACACTCCATGGACTGTAAAGCACTTTGGAGCATCCTACAGTCATCAAATACAATATACAAATATAAGTCCATTCTTTCAAAAGAGGCTAGGGGTTTACAGGTCTCTGGCAGAATGGCTGTGTACTGTGACATTTTATAATTATGGATTGGGGCAGACACCTGACTTTCTCTTTCCTCTGTTTCCTCCTCTTCTGCCTTTCATTTTCTTGTTCTTGAAACTTTAATTCCAGTCTCCATTCTTCCAGGTGACTTTTTTGTCAAGGGAACCTGGTCTGACCAGAAACTGAATTGGGCTAGCCATATAAACACTGTGGCTGCCAGAGCAGGTCAGAGGTTGGGAATTCTGTGGTGACTACCTCACCTCCTGACCCCCCAAAGTCTGTCCACCATTGTCATGAAGGTATTAAAGTATATCATGTTATTGGAAATGATTTTTTTTGAATAGAAGTTTAGTCTGTGGGTGTGTATGTGTGTGTCTTAATTGGATTAAAACCAGCTAGCCTGGGTGCTTTGATGTACAGTAGTTTTGAGATGTAAACAGAGGTAGAGGTAGGCACTTTGTTGAATAGTGCATTCAAAGACTGGGGTAGCTAGGAGGCACCAAGCAATGTTTATATTACTAATAAAATTGGAACTTTGAAAGGGGTTTTATTGTTAGAAGAGGTAGAGTTCAAAGGGCCTGGCTTAACAATGAGAATTTGCATTCAAACAGAAAGGCTGAGTATAACCTGACAGGGTTTTGTGTGTAGAAGTCAGACGCATGTAACATCAAAGCAGCTGTAATCTTACAACTGTCTGCAAAGGAACCAAATTGAAAGGAACCCTCATTTGGAATTTGAAAGATGCAAATGCTTTGCCTGGTGTCTGCTTAAAGTCTATGGATTGTTGTTACCTTAGTGGAGATTAATTTGGGAATTTGTTAAAAGTTATGACAGCAGCCAGGTGTATATGTTTAATTTATTGTAAATTAATAAAGGTCTCATTTAGTTTGATATAAAAGCCTCTCAAGAACTGGTCTTATTCCTGAATTCCGAGCTACATCTCAAACATACCAATTGTAAATATAGGTTAAATCCCTCTGGGATTTAAAATAATTCAGACTTCACCAACTGCTACATCACAACAACCATCTACAAGGCACAAACCAGCAGTGAGATGAAATGCTCTCCACTTGTCTAGACAAGGGCAGCTCCAACAACACTCAAGAAGCTCGACACCACCCAAGACAAAGCAGCCCACGTGACTGACAACCCCGTCTGCCAACCTCAACAGTCACTCCCTCCACACGGTGGCAGCAGTGTGTACCACCGACAAGATGCACTGCAGAAACTCACCAAGGCTCCTTAGACAGCATCTTCTAAACTCATGACCTCTACCACCTAGATGGACAAAGGCAACATGGGAACATGGCCACCTGTAAGTTCCCCTCCAAGCCATGCGCCATGCTGACTTGACACTATATTGCTGTTCCTTCACTGTGGCTGGGTCAAAATACTGGAACTCCCTCCCTAACAACACTTTGTGTATGTACCTGCACCACATGGACTGCAGCGATTCAAGAAGGCAGCTCACCACCACCTTCTCAAGGGCAACTAGGGATGGGCAACAAATACCAACCTAGCCAGCGATATCCTGTGAAAGCATAAAAAAAGCTACTGAGAAATATTAAACGAAGTCTGGAATCAGGATGAGTTAACTTGCATCCTGGTTAAGCACTGTCTCGATTTTAAAATTCTCATCCTTGGTCTCAAATGCCTGTCCGTCCCTATCTCTGTAGTCTCCTCCAGCCCCACAGGCCTCCGATGTCTCGGAGATTTTCTAATCCTGGCCTCTTGAGCATCCCTGATTTTAATCGGCCCCTCCAGCTGCCTGGGCCCTGAGCTCTGGAATCTGCTCCCTAAACCTCTCCCCTTCTCTACCCTGCTCTCCTCCTTTAAGATGTTCCTTAAAACCCACCTCTTTAACCAAGATTTTGGCCACATATCTTCCAGGGTGGCCACTGTCAGAGGCCATGAGCACTAGACAGTGTTGCAACACTGGAGCAATGTCATCATGGATGGACATTCATCACGGAACGAGAGATGTTGGGATGGTGGGGCGGGCGTTTGGAAGAAAATATGAAAACGAACCGATTTTCTGTGCCACTGTCACTTCGAGGCTGCTGTAGATGAAGCAGGAACAAGGAAAGGACAGGGCTCTGCTGAAGCACACAGGGTTACATAGGAAAGATGGCACAGAAACAGGCCATTTGGCCCAACCTGTCTATGACAGCGCTACTGTTCCAATCGAGCCTTTTCATATCATTTGTCATTCAAACCTACACTACTGTCACCCTCTTCCCTCATTTGTTTGTCCAGTTTCCTCTTAAATGCACCTTTCACAATCACGTCAAGCACTCCCTGTGGTCGTCAGTTCCACATTCTCACCTCTCTTCGGGGAAAGGTGTTCTTAGGAAGTCCACGTTGGATTCCTTGCTGACCCTCTTAAATTAGTGACCTTAATTTTTGCTCTTCTCCACAAGCGGAAACATTGGGCAGAATCGTCCCAGATTTGCACTAAATGCGGTAGCAGGCAGGTAAAACAGTGTTTTACCCATCGGACGCAATGGCGGCTTCTCAGACCATGCCCGCCTCATTGATTATGCATTCCTGGAAAACATGCCGTTTCCATGGTGGGCGGGCTCTCATTCGCCCTCTGCGCCATCGCCTCGCTGCTTCATCACCCCTAAGTGCGCACACCTCTCAGCGCTTCCAGCCAGGGCTGTTGCACAGATGATGTGGCCCCCAAAGGCAAGAAGGCTGCAGCGCCACCCCGCACCCCCCCCCCCCCCCCCGCCCCGGGTTCAATGATGCGTCCCTCGAGCAGGGTGGGCAGTGACATCACCAATCCGACTTGGGAGGTGGTGGCAGTGGTGGTCAGCGCCAATGTCCTTCAGAAGAGGACAGCCACCCAGTGCCACAAGAGGATGAATGCTCTCTTTCATTCTGCCAGGGTAAGTCACTCTTCTCATCACCCTCAACTCACACATTCACAAACCCATCACACATCCACTGGGCCCTCACTCCCTGCCGGTTCAAGGAACATCACCATTCACTCTCTCACACTCAGCATCGTTGTCCTCATCCCATCCGTGGGACCACTCAGCACCCACACATGCCAGGCACACTTATCATCTGGCCTGACAGGCGTCCTGCTTACACTCCCTCCGCTTGAATTTATCCAGGTCAAGCTGGCACACGACAAGAGGGAGAGGTCATAGACTGGTAGAGGAAGATTCTCACGGAAGTTGTAAACAGAGCCACCCAGTTGGCCGGCGATGACTGGGACCGGTCCTATGCTGACAGTGAGGTCAGCGGTACTCAACCAAGTGAGGATCCAGCAGTGCGACACCCATCAGACAACCGTGCTGTGCGTGATGTGTCCTGTTACACAGGCCACTGCCATACACTAATTATCTCTCATTATTTTCGCAGACACATCGGGGAAACAGCTAAGACAGTCCACCACCCCGGGCCTTCATTCAAGCCCCAAGGGAAGCTCAGAAAAAGAATCCGCTGAAATCCTCCCTGAAGTCCCGTCGCAGCGCTCACTCACACCCTCCACCTGCGCAGAGACACACACCTCGGTGGGACCTAGCTTTAGAGTAGCCTCGGGATCACAATCTGGTGAGCACATCACACTTTCTGATCCACCGCAGGTGGTGGCAGGGACTGCCTCGGCACTTGGAGAACTGCAGCAGGCCAGACATTTGCTGGCTCTGAGTCATACCAGGGAGGTGATGGTGTAGTGGTATTGTCACTGGACTAGTAATCCAGGGACCCAAGAAAATGAACTGGGGACCAAGGTTTGAATCCCACCATGGCAGATTGTGGAATTTGAATTCAATAAAAATTAAAAATCTATTGATGACCAGGAAACCATAGTTAATAGTTGTAAAAACGCATCTGGTTTACTAATGCCTTAATGGAAAGAAATCTGCTGTCATTACCTGGTCTGGCCTTCTTGTGACTCTGAAATGGCCCATCAAACAGCTAGAAGACCTCAAAAAGGAACAAAACTGTATGCACCACTCACCATCGAAGTAGGCACTGGAAACGACAATGGCGAACTCAGCTCTGCAGTGTCCTCCTTACTAACTTCTGGGGGCAAGTGACAAGATTGGGAGAGCTATCTCACAGATTAATCAACCAAGAGCCTGATATAGTCATCCTCACAGAAGCCTATCTTTCAGACAATGTCCCAGGCTCCACCATCACCATCCCTGGATGATACAAAATAGGTGGGAAGGCAAGTGGTGAGAATGATACAAGTAGTCGACAGAGGGATATAGACAGGTTAAGTGAGTGGGCATAAAAGTGGTAGATGGAGTATAATGTGGGAAAATGTGAGGTTATGCACTTTGGCAGGAAGAATAGAGGAGCTGAATATTATTTATATGGCGAAAGACTGCAGAAAGGTGCTGCACAGAGGGATTTTGGGGTCCTTGTGCACGAATACCAAAAAGCTAATATACAAGTTCAACAGGTAATGGGGAAGGCAAATGGAATGTTGGCCTTTATTTCAAAGGGAATGGAGTATAAAAATGTCTTGCTAAAACTATACAAGACACTAGTTAGACCACACAGAGAGTACTGTGAACAGTTTTGGCCCCAGTTTCTAAGGCAAGTTACACTGGTATTGGAGGCAGTCCAGAGAAGGTACTAGCTTGATTCCAAGTCTGGAGGGATTTTCGTATGAGGAGAGGTTGAGTAGGTTGGGCATAGACTCATTGGAGTTTAGAAGAATGAGAGGTGATCTTACGGAAACATATAAGATTCTTCGGGGGCTTGACAGGCTAGATACTGAGAGATAAAAACAAAAATAAAAACAAAAAGCTGCGGATGCTGGAAATCCAAAACAAAAACAGAATTACCTGGAAAAACTCAGTAGGTCTGGCAACATCGGCAGAGAAGAAAAGAGTTGACGTTTTGAGTCCTCATGACCCTTCAACAGAACAGATACTGAGAGGTTGTTTCCCCTTGTGGGAGAGCCCAGACCAGAAGGCACAATCTCAGAGTAAGGGGTCGCCTGTTTAAAAGAGAAATGAGGAGGGATTTCTTCTCTAAGAGGGTAGTCAATCTTGAAATTCTTTACAGCAGAAGGTTGTAGAAGCTGGGCCATTAATTATATTCAAGGCTGAGATAGACAGATTTTTAATTAGTAAGGGAATCAAGGGTTATGGGGAAAAGACAGAAAAGTGGAAATGAAGATTATCAGATCAACCATGATTTAATGGAATGATGGAGCAGACTCGATGAGCTAAATGGCCTACTTCTGCTCCTAAGTTTTATGGGTGGGGTACTTCAATGTCCATCGCCAAGACTGACTCGGTAGAACCACTACAGACTAAGCTGGCCAAGGCCCAAAGGACGTATCTGCTAGACTGGGTCTGCGGCAGGTGGTGAGGGAACCAACAAGAGGGAAAAACATACTTGACTTCATCCTCACCAATCTGCCTGCCGCAGATGCATCTGTCCATGACAGTATTGGTGGGAGTGACCACCGCACAGTCATTGTGGAGATGAAGTCCCGCATTCACATTGAGGATACCCTCCATTGTGTTGTGTGGCACTACCACCGTGCTAAATGGGATAACTTTCAAACAGATCTAGCAACTCAAGACTGGGCATCCATGAGGCACTGTGGGCCATGAGCAACAGCAGAATTGTACTCGAACACAATCTAAAACCTCATGGCCCGGCATATCCCCTACTTTACCATTACTATCAAGACAGGGGATTAACCCTAGTTCATTAAAGAGTGCAGGAGGGCATGCCAGGGTCTCGCACCAGGCATACGTGAAAATGAGGTGTCAACCAGATGAAGCTGCAACACAGGACTACTTGCGTGCCAAACAGCATCAAGTGATAGACAGAGCCAAGCGATCCCAAAACCAACGGATGAGATCTAAGCTCTGCAGTCCTGCCACATCCAGATGTGAATGGGATGGACAATTAAACAACTCTCTGGAGGAGGAGGCTCCACAAGTATCCCCATCCTCAGTGATGGAGGACCCCAGCACATCACTGCAAAAGATAAGGCTGAAGCACTTGCTGCAACCTTCAGCCAGAAGTGCCCAGTGGATGATCCATCTTGGCCTCCTCAGGAGGACCCCAGCATCACAGATGCTAGTCTTCAGCTAATTCAATTCTCTCCACGTCATATCAAGAAATAGCTGAAGCACTAGATAGTGCAAGACTATGGGCCCTGACAATATTCTGGCGATAGTGCTGAAGACTCATGAGCCAGAACTTGCCATGCTCTAGCCAGGCTGTTCCAGTACAGCTACAACACTGGCATCTACCTGGCTATGTGGAAAATTGCCCAGGCATGTCCTGTACACAAAAAGTAGGACAAACCCAACCCGACCAATTACCACCCCATCAGCCTACTCTCGGTCATCTTTGAAGTAATGGATGGGGTCATCAGCAATGCTATCAAGCGGCACTTGCTTAGCAATAACCTGCTCACTGATGCCCAGTTTGGGTTCCACCAGGGCCACTCAGCTCCTGACCTCATTACAGCCTTGTTTCAAACATGGACAAAAGAGCTGAACTCCAGAGGTAAGGTGAGAGCGACTCCCCTTGACATCAAGGCAGCATTTGTCCGAGAGTGGCATCAAAGAACCCTAGCAAAGCTGGAGTCAATGGGAATCAGGGGGAAAACTCTCCGCTGGTTGGAGTCATACCCAACACAAAGGAAGATGGTTGTGGTTGTTGGACGTCAGTCCTCTGAGCTCCAGGGCATCACTGCAGGAGTTCCTTAGCTACTGTCCTTGGCCCAGACATTTTTAGCTGCTTCATCAATGACCTTCCTTCCATCATAAGTTCAGAAGCGGGGATGTTCACTGATGATTGCACAATGTTCAGCACCATTCGCAACTCCTCAGGTACTGAAGCTGTCCATGTCCAAATGCAGCAAGACCTTGACAATAATCAGGCTTGGGCTGACAAGTGACAATTAACATTCACACCACACAAGTGCCATGCAGTGAGCATCTCCGACAGGAGAGAATCTAATTATCGCCCGTTGACATTCAGTGGCATTACCATTACTGAATGCTCCATTATCAAAATCCTGAAGGTTACCATTGTCCAGAAACTGAACTGGACTAGCCATATAAATATTATGGCTATGAGAGCAGGTCAGAGGCTAGGAATCCTGAGATGAGTAATGCACCTGACTCCTCACATCCACAAACATTCATTCCTTCTATCACCGACGCACAGTAGCAGCAGTGTGTACCATCTACAAGATGCACTGCAGGAACTCACCAAGGCTCCTTTGACAGCACCTTCCAAACCCACAACCACTACTATCTAGAAGGACAAGGACAGCAGGTAGTTGGGAACATCACCACCTGGAAGTTCCCATCCAAGTCACTTATCATCCTGGCTTGGAAATATATCGCCGTTCCTTCACTGTCAATGGGTCAAAATCCTGGAACTCCCTTCCTATCAGCACTGTGGGTGTACCTACACCACATGGACTGCAGCAGTTCAAAAAGGCAGCTCCACCATTACCTACTCAAGGGCAACTAGGGATGGGCAGTAAATTCTGGCCCAGCCAACAAAGCCCACATCCCATAAATTAATTCAAAAAAAAGATGATGAGCATCTGGACTCAGTCATGTCACAATTGCTGGAGCTACAAATACAAACTCTGGAACATCAGGAAGGGATGTCCACTGTGCTCATCAGATTGCAAGGCACGATGGAGGAGTCCATCTGCCTTCAGTCTGAGGTGATAGAACCGGCATGCCAATGCACTGAGGTCAACACTGGAATGATGACGGCTACCATGGAGATCTTGGTCCAGGATATCGCTCCTGCATTTCTGTGCAGGTTCAACTCCATTGCCCAGGCCATATTTGGCCTCCAACAGTGTGTATGCAAGAGGGGTGTGTGGCAGCTCGATCTCACTCCAGATACCCCTTCTCCTCAAGGAGCCAACCTGGGGCCCTCGGGCACCCATAGAGAGGAGGACCAGCAGGTGTACCCCCTGGGACCAATCATCCAGGTGACTCCAGGAGTGACCGGCCCATCCGAATCCCCTCATCCTGCGACTTCAGCAGCTCCAGCTCCAGAGACTGAGGAGAATATAACTGCCACACAGCAGGTGAGCGAAAGCAGGCCTGGGCCCTCTAGGCCTCGGCCGTCCAGAGGACGCCTGCCAAGGTCATCACAGACGTCACAGGGCGTCACAGTCAGCAGGCTGCCTCCACCTCCACTCTCGATGCCCATGGAGCACCGAGATGTAACGGGAGGGTTAGGAAAGCTAAGAAGATGTAGTTGCATAGCCTGGCCACAGGTGTTAATCTTTTGTACATAATGTTCACTACTGTCAATAAACTCCCAAGAATGTCTCCCTGCCTATGGCTCCTTGTTCTGAGGAGCAGTGTTCTTGTCACTCAGATGTGAAACTTTTCTGCACGAGATAAAAGCAGGTATCTCAGTCCAGGGCCTCTTCCCTGTGCTTTGTGTATCCTTCAGACCAAAGTGATGGTCGGGCCTCACACTCGCTGGACACATTATTGATGTCTGCACCTCGATGGTGCTTGTCATTGCTGCCAGTATGTCATGGGCAGGTGTCACAGAGTTCCAGCATTCTCTCTGTGTGCTCTCAGCACCTTTACTGTGGGGCTGGCCTCTATCCCATTAGCATCTGTGACCTGTGATGCTGTGCTCCTGAAGGGCTCAGGTGCTGAAGGCGTACAAAGGATCAGATGCTTCTAAGGTTTCATGGCTGCATCTCTATGATGTGGCCCTGATCATATAGCGAGCTGCCCTCAGACAGACAGGAGTCAGACATTCTCAAAGGCTATGTGACTATTTATGGAGTGTCCTCGCTGCATGTCATCATCATCCTCCTGCAATTGAGTCACTAACAGGGCCTCCACTGAATCTCTATGACAGGAGCCTTATCCCAAAGTGTGTGTGTATCGCCATTAGCCAGACTGGAGGCAAACATTCCCAGCTGCAATGTGAGGATCCATGGTGTCTCCTCATTGCCTGTTGTCATCATCCTCCACAAATCGAGTAGCTCTGATGAACTCCTGAGCATGCCTGCCTCGCCTGGCCAGTGCAAAGGCCGCATCCCTGTCATCGTCACCTTCAAAGACCTTCTCACCCTCATCACCAACGATGTCTTCCTCGTAGAGGAGACCTCCAACTCCTCGTTCTCCTCCTCAGCCAGCTACTCTCCCCATTGCAGCGCCAGGTTGTAAAGGGGGAAGCAGGCGACGATGACATGTGACACCCTCTGTGGACCATATTACATGGCTCCACCAGACTGCTCCAGGCAATGGAACCTCATCTTCAGCATCCCGGTAGTTTGCTCCACCAAGTCGCGAGTTGCAGCATGAGCCTCATTATAACCTTCGCTCTGTCACCGCACGGCTGTCATAGGCCACGTCCTCTGCGGGTAGCCCTGTCCCCTATAGCAACCAACCCTGCAACCTCTGTCGACCCTGGAAAACTTCAGGGATCTGTGACCGACTGAGAATGCAGGAGCCTCCACCCACAAATGCATCCATGTGGTCACAGATGCCATCTTCGCAAGGGCACACAACTTGTGCATTTTGCCCGGGTCCAAGAGAGCCAGGATGCAAGGGCAGTTGGTTTTGCCCAGGTCCCAGATTTCCCACAGGTGCAGGGTGCGATCGATTGCAATCACATGGTGCTCAGATCTCCGTTCGTGGACACAAAATAGTCCCTTGTGTCCGAAAGCAGCAACACAAGCTGTGACATGTAGCTTAATAAGAATCTGGTGGAACATTATACAGCTGCAGGAAGTTGATCTGGTTTAATACTCTGATCTGTGAATAGCAAAACAAGTTTGGTGAGATGTAAATCTCTCCTGGCTTGAAGAATCTTATGTATGATGAATTTGGATATTCTCATCATGTTCCACGAGGGCAGGGCCCACAGCTCAAAACATTAAAGGTCCCAATTTTAACATTTTCACCTTTGTCTCCATATCCCTCCATGCCCTCAGCCCACCCTATTTCTGTATCCTCCTCCAGCCCTACAATTTTTCAGAAACCCTGCAGCCCTCCTTTCCAATTCTGGCCTCTTGCACATTTTCACCTATTGGTGGATGTGCCTTCAGCTACCTGGGCCCTAAGCTCTACGATTCCCTCCCTAAACTCCTCCACATCTCTCTTCTGCCTTAAGATAGGTCCTTAAAACCTACCTCTTCAATCAAGCTTTTGATACCTGTCCCAATGTGTCTCCTCTGTGCCTTAGTTGACTAATCGCTCCCAAATGCCTTGGGACATTTTACTACATTAGAGGCGCTTTTGTGCTGTTGATGAACATTCACACCACTAGGTCCTCCTAGCAACACCAACAAACACTGAATTTGCCAACCTGTAATTGCATCATACAGGCCATAATGTGCACAGAAACAGGCATTTTCTGCATGCTGTTATCAGCGAGCCACACAGACCAGAACATTACAGTTTCAGGAAAAGCCATAGTTAGCTGAGCTCAGACGGTGAGCTCACAGTAAATTTGCTCACAGTGTTACCTGACTTAGGCAGGTAGGAAATATAACATAACCACGGCTCCGTCACCTCTAATTGGGACCCAATGATTCCTACATAAAAGTTTGCTGAGGGTTGGCCTTAACTATGAAACACACGCTGCAGTTGACTAGTTTTTATTCATTCATGTGATTTGGGTGCCACTGCCTGGGCCAGCTTTTATTGCCCCTTGAGAACTGAGCAGCTTGCTAGGACATCTAACAATCAACCACACTGCTGTAGATCCAGAGTCACTTGTAGGCCAACCAGACCAACAGATTAAAGGGCGTTAGTGAACCTGATGGCTTTTCACATCATCGGAATTTTAATTCCAGATTTTGTTTATCCCCCATTGAATCCAAATTTCACCATCTGCTGTGGCAGGAATTTGAACCCAGGTCCCCAGAACATTACCCTGGGTCTCTGGTGTATTGGTCCAGCGACAATACCCCTATGCCAACACAAACCTTTCAGTCTCAGTTCACATGCGCAGATCAGGTGGAATAAATTGGGCAGGATTTTACCACAGGTTTTTGGACCCTAATGTCGCAAGACAAGGGGGGTCCTGAGCCAGCCCTTTTCCCCAGCGTGACTGGCTCATTGATATTACTGGAGGCGGCCTCCTGATTGGCTGCCTCCAAGCTCGTCACCCTACTAAGGATGGCGAGTGGGATTTAGATGCCTCCAGCCAAATCAGTCGACTGGCAGGACTGGAGACTGGGCAGCCCCACTGTGGGAGGTGGCCGCTGCTGAAGCAGGTAAGAAACCTGGAGGGCACCTCCAAGAGGCCCAGGCTTAAAGTAAATTAATAAACCAGATCGGTCGGCCCCTCGTTTGTTCGGGAAAGTCCCTCTGGATGGCTCATTGGGGCTGCAAGAGAGTGGGGCACAGTCTTCTCTAGGCACAGCCCCTCAATGTACTAATGCACCCCCTCCCCCTCCACCCCAAAATGTCATAGAGGCCCTTACCTTCAGTAAGCCAGCATGAGAGAAAAATTGCCCGTTATAGGGGCCTTCATGACTTCAGTCGGCTGCTGACCTCCATTAAGCTGATGGGCAGCCAATGCAATTGCTCCTGGAAAAGTTGCCCATTAGCAGGAGTGCATCAGGAAGCTGACCTGAAGCTGCTCCCAGTTACTCTCCCTGGTTCCTGCCACCTCCCAAACCACCAGCCCTTTGTGTCTGTGGAATGTTCTAGTCGTGGGGGGAGTGGGGGGGTGGGGGAGTGGGAGGTGTGGGGGAGTGGGGAGAGTGGAGGGAGTGGGGGAGTGGGAGAGAAGGTGTGGGGGAGTGGGGGGAGTGGGGGAATGGGGGGAATGGGAGGAGTGGGGGAATGGGGGAGTGGGGGAGTGGGGGAAGTGGGGGAGTGGGGGAAGTGGAGGAGTGCGAGAAGTGGGAGGAGTGGGGGAGTGGGGGGAGTGGGGGAGTGGGGAGAGTGAGGGAGTGGGGGGGGAGTGGGGGAGTGGGGTTGTGGGGGAGTTGGGGGCGTGGGGGAGTTTGGGATGTGGGGGGAGTGGGTGGAGTGTGGGGTGTGGGGGATGTAGGGGGAGTGGGGGGTGTGGGGGGAGTGGGTGGAGTAGGGGAGTGGGGGAGTGGGGGGAAGTGGGGGAGTGTGGGGAGTGGGGGGAGTGGGGGAGTAGGGGTTGTGGAGGGAGTGGGTGGAGTGGGGGAGTGGGGAGTGTGGGGGGGAGTGGGGGGAGTGGGGGCATGGGGGAGGGGGGTGTGGGAGCAGTGGGGGCATGGGGGGCGTGGGAGGAGTTGGGGGAGTGGCTGTTTTTACTTTAGATTCTCTGCTGCATCCCCCCTGGAATATAAAGTTCAATTAAAGGGAAGACCTATCAGAACCCTTAGTACTATCACCTGAGCAACCATATCTTCTCAAGAGTCAGCAACTTCAGGACTGAAAATTTGAGGAGGGTGACCAGATGATCACCAAGAGATGATTTCTTTGGAGATGTACTTCGGAGAGAGAAACTGCAACATCCTGTCGTGGTGGTGTGAGGTAGTTCACTCAGGGAGTCCGAGTTGCTGTGCAACAGCACCTTTCCATGTGTGTTGTAGTCTGGAGCTACAGATAGTGATGGTAGAGGCTCCAGTTCTCTTTCCATTATATAGCTGGTCAGGAATCTCTCCCACTCTTACCGTCTGCCATTGATGTTTGTTGGAAGGGTTTACAGGTTGATATTCAACCTGTTTGGCAGTGATATGAACACGACACTAGTAGCACAAAAATGGAGGGAGACGAAGGAGGAAATGCAAAAATAAATTAAGAAGTATTTAACAACACTGCCTTAAAAGCACCAAAATGTTGGCTGCTGTCAACGACCACGAAAGCTGGAGAGTCACAGTCGCCAACGTTGTAAAATATGGCGCCTGGAGAAGACAGGATGCAAGGAAAGGCTTTAAATTCACGCCATTGAGAATCATGACAGTCTCCTTTAGAGTTGTGCTCTGACAGTGGATGCGCTTAATAATCATTTAGTTGTGATAATGTGCTGTTTGCCATCAAATATCATACTATTTAACACTACAATCACATACGGCAGACTGAAAACGTTCAGTCTATCTGGAGGACCCAGTCAGGCAGCAAGATAACCATCTGCTGACACAAACTGTGTCATAGAATTAACTCCGTCATGACCGGATTCTCGAGATGGGGCACAGATGGCAACAGCCGGGGAACGCTGGCGAAATCTGCAACCGTTCCACACTGGAGGTCCAAGATAGATTAAAAACCCTGCTCCATCCCAATGTCCATCGTGCTTCCAACTACAGGCGTGTCCTCACCCCACTGCAAAGAAACGCAACATTCCTGCTACAGAGGTCTTCACGGATTTTTCCACCCTCTCCCATCCTAATCCGTCATGTGTGCCATTGGAAACGGAGGAAGAATTTTGGAAGCCGAACATTTCTCATCGCTAATTGTCTATTTAATCAAACATTTCCTTTGCAGCTGAGTGCTGCAATGAATAGAAACCACAGCCATGGGCAGTCTGGGGGACAGTTAATTACTTTGCTGCTAAGAATTCCTTTCCTTTGCTCAGCTGTCCAGTTGGTGGAGTGGGAGTCAATTATGAAACTAATACTTGGAGCTTGTTGAGAATCAGGCTCCCTTTCTGACTTCGTTTTTTGTTTCGCCCCCTCCCACTTTTTTTTAAGATTATTGGCTGTCGTGTTGGAAAGCACCTTCAGGACTGGCTCCACCCGGAAGGGAAGCATTCGATCTCAATGCACCACGAGGGACATCAGTTGTATCCCGAACAAGCCTTCAAGCCGACACCAAGGTTTAGTAAGGAACGTTCAACAAGGTTTCTAAGTTTGACAAAATTGAGCCCTGAGGAGTTTGGAGTTAGACAGTGTAAATGCATGAAAAAAATATGAATACATTTACTTCAGGCAGGATGATCATTCAATTACTTGCACTAGATAAGATTTTTCTAACGTTTGCATTGCATACGCTGACCTGTAGCCATGGCAACAAAAGTCATGTGACCTACACATGAGGTGAAAATCATTGGGCTAGAACACAAGAACAGAAGAAAACACAAGAATTAGAAACAGGAGTAGGTCATTCAGCCCCTTGACCTTGCTCCACCATTTGATAAGATAATGGCTGATCTGACTGTGACCTCAACTATGTTTCCCATTCTTCTCTTATACTCTTTGACTGCCTGGTCAGTCAAGAATTTTTCTAACTCAGCATTAAAAATATTCAATGACCTAGCCTCCACTGCTCTCTGGGGCACAGAATTCCACAGACTAACAAAGCTCTGAGAGAAAAACATTTTTCTTCTCTCTGTCTTAAATGGGAGACCCCTTATCTTTAAACATTATCCCCTAACTCTAGTCTCTTCCATAAGGGAAACACCCTCTCAGCATCTTAAATGTTTCAATAAGATCATGTGGTAAAGTGGAATGCTATGTACCTTTAAGAGAATGTAGTTAACTGACCATATGACTGTATTGACCAATTGCTACGCAGCAGGGGCTCCTTGCGTAACTGTAAGTCTAGAGCTGGAGGTGATTGAAGAAGTACAGGTTGTGTTGTTGTCTTGTTCTTAGTTCCAAGAAACCACCAGTGTTTGTTCAGTTAATCGGTCTCTCTGACTATATTACTTCAAGCACCAGCTAATGTGTGAATATCAAGGGCGCAGCTCACGTTCGCTGGACAAAGTGAACAAGATAACCTAAAACATAAAAGATCACCTCTCATTCCTCTAGACTCCAATGGATAGTGTTTGTGTATGAAGAACATCAAACACTTTTGGCCGTTAAAATTTCCCTTGCACCACTTGTCTCAAAACAGTGAAAGTCGGCTGGTGCACTGTGGGCAGAATGTACCTGGGAGCTGAACGAATGGGCAACCAACAGGGTATTTCCTTAACCATTGAGATTTAAGGCTTAGGACAGGAACAGAGGAAAGACTGAGAAGGAAGGTAAATTAAAGTGGGTGAATTCAATGATAAATCAAATACAGAAAGAGAAATAAAGAGAGGGAGAAAGTTTAGATTAAGAAAGAGGTATTAAAGAGACAGAAAGGGTTGGAAAATAAATGTGAACATTTCAAAATTGATACGTTTTAAATCTTTTCAAATAATTCAGAGCTGAAGGAATGAGACACAACACTTGTAATTGTTCATTTTCGGTCCCAGAGAGGTTTTCTGGCAATAATTAATACGTCAAATTGTTAAAAGCCCTATATACCTGTGGTGAGCTTAATTTGTATCCATCCTGCAAAAACAACATGTTTCATGGCATTTTAATGATGAAGCAGTGAGAAAGATGCTATTTTGGCAAAGCTAATGACTGTTGGGGCAATGAAATGTTGGAATTTAACTGGACACTGTCCCCTTATCTGAAGTTGTAGAATCATTTCTACCTAAATAATAGCCTGCACTATTGGCCTCACTATTAATGTGACAGCAAATTCTGGTCTATTGATCTGCCAGGACTGTGATTATATAGTCACTTGGTAGTTAGAACTTGAATATTGCTGCAAAGAGGAGACACGCTGTTGAATATTTTTGTTTTGCGCTCATCAGGACTGGTGCAAGAATGCCAAATGTAAAATGGAGCAACAATTGTTTTTGTATGAGGAAAGGTTGTTTATTGATTCAGAGTCAACTTGCTGACCAATCAGCAATCCTTCTCTTGTGTCGTAGAAACTGTTGCTCCTTTTGAAATTTGGCCTTTTTGCATCAGCCCTGATGAGTGCAAGATGAGCGGCTTGCACTGTTTCAGCAAGACTGTGTCTTTGTTGCTATTGGTGCCACAAGACTCACAGCAGATGTTCCAATTTACATTGCCAGCTATTTTTGATGGAAACGGTTTCAAGCATGTAATCTGAGATCAGCATTAATAGGCCTGGTCATGTATCTTCTCTGCGCAACTGTCCTGGCCATTCCCATAACTGATGTGGCCATTCTGATGCATATCTAACTGTATATATCTGACATGGTAAGGACTGATCTAATTTTTTTTTTATTCATTCACAGGATGTGAGCCTCATTGACAGGGCCAGCATTTATTGACCATCCCTAGTTGCCCTTGAGCAGGTGATGGTGAGCTGCCTTCTTGAACCGCTGCAGTCCATGTGGTGTAGGTACATCCACATTGCTGTTAGGAAAGGAGTCCCAGGATTTTGACCCAGCGACAGTGAAGGAACGGCGATATATTTCCAAGTCAGGATGGTGAGTGACTTGGAGGGGGACTTTCAGGTGGTGGTGTTCCCATCTGTCTGCTGCCCTTGTCCTTCTAGGTGGTAGTGGTCGTGGGTTTGGAAGGTGCTGTCAACGGAGCCTTGGTGAATTCCTGCAATGCATCTTGTAGATAGAACACACTGCCGCTACTGTGTGTCGGTGGTGGAGGGAGTGAATGTTTGTGCATGTGGTGCCAATCAAGCGTACTGCTTTGTCCTGGACGGTGTCCAGCTTCTTCAGTGTTGTAGGAGCTGCACTCATCCAGACAGGTGGGGAGTATTACATCACACTCCTGACTTGTGTCTTGTAGATGATGGACAGATTTTGGGGACTCAGGAGGTGAGTACGATTCCTAGCCTCTGACCTACTCTTTTAGCTGCAGTATTTATATGGCTAATCCAGTTCAGCTTCTGGTCAATGGTAACTGCCAGGATGTTGATAGTGGGGGATTCAGTAATGGTAACGCCATTGAACATCAAGGGGTGATGATTAGATTCATTTTGTTGGAAATGGCCATTGCCTGACAATTGTGTGGTATGACTGTTACTTGCCACTTATCAGCCCAAACCTGAATATTGTCCAGCTCTTTTTGCATTTGGACATGGACTGCTTCAGTATCTGAGGGGTTGTGGATGGAGCTGAATATTGTGCATTCATCAGCAAACATCCCCACTCCTGACCTTATGATGGAAGGAAGGTCATTGATGAAGCAGCTGAAGATGGTTGGGCCCAAGACACTACCCTGAGGAACGACATCCTGGAGCTGAGATGACTGACCTCCAACAACCACCTTCCTTTGTGCTAGGTATGACTCCAACCAGCGGAGAGCTTCCCCCTGATTCCCATTGACTCCAGTTTTGCTAGCGCCCCTTGATGCCACACTCAGTCAAATGCTGCCTTGATGTCAGGGGCAGTCAGTCTTGCCTCACCTTGGGAGTTCAGCTATTTTGTCCATGTTTGAACCAAGGCTGTAATGAGGTCAGGAGCTGAGTGGCCCTGGCAGAACCGAAACTGGGCATCATTGAGCAGGTTATTGATAAGCAAGTGCCGCTTGATAGCAGTGTTGATAACCACTTCCATTACTTTACTGATGATGGAATGTAGACTGATGGGACAGTAATTGGCCAGGTTGGATTTGTCCTGCTTTATGTATATAGGACATACCTAGGTAATTTCTACATAGCTGGGTAGATGCCAATGTTTTAGCTGTACAGGAACAGTTTGGCTAGGGGTGCAGCAAGATTGGGAGCACAAGTCTTCAGTACTATTGCCGGAATATTGTCAGGGCCCGTAGCCTTTGCAGTATCCAGTGCCTTCAGCCGTTTCTTGATAACACGTGGAGTGAATCAAATTGGCTGAAGTCTGGCATCTGTGAAGCTGGGGACTTCCAAATGAGGCCGAGATGGATCACCCACTCAGCGCTTCTGGCTGAAGATTGTTGCAAATGCTTCAGCCTTATCTTTTGCACTGATGTCCTGGGCTCACCCATCATTGAGGATGGGGATATTTATGGAGCCTCCTCCTCCAGTGAGTTGTTTAATCATTACCAACATTCACGGCTGGATGTGGCAAGACTGCAGAGGTTAGATCTGATCTGTTGGTTATGAGGTTGTTGAGTTCTGAATATCACTTGCTGCTTATGCTATTTGGCGCACAAGTAGTCCTGTTTTATAGCTTCACCAGGTTGACACCTGATTTTTAAGTATGCCTGGTGCTGCTCCTGGCATGCCCTCCTGCACTCTTCATTGAACCAGGGTTGATCCCCTGGCTTGATGGTAATGGTAGAGTGGGGTATATGCTGGGCCATGAGGTTACAGATTGTGTTCAAGTACAATTCTACTGCTGCTGATGGCCCACAGTACCTCATGGATGCCCAGTCTTGAGTTGCTAGATCTGTTTGAAATCTATCCCATTTAGCACAGTGGTGGTGCCGCACAACACAATGGAGGGTATCCTCAATGTGAAGGCAGGACTTTGTCTCCACAATGACTGTGTAGAGGTCACTCCTACCGATACTGTCATGGACAGATGAATCTGCAGCAGGCAGGTTGGTGAGGATGAGGTCAAGTATGTTCTTCCCTTTTGTTGGTTCCCTCACCACCTGCAGAACACCCAGCCTAACAGCTATGTCCTTTAGGACTTGGCCAGCTCCATCTGTTGCGGTGCTACTGAGTCACTCTTTATGATGGGCATTGAAGTCCCCCACCCAGAGACCATCCTGTGCCCTTGCCACCCTCAGTGCTTCCTCCAAGTGATGTTCAACATGGAGGAGCCATTCATCATTCATCAGCTGAGGGAGGACAGTAGGTGGCAATAGCAGAATATTTCCTTGCCCATGTTTGACCTGATGCCATGCGACTTCATAGGATCCAGAGTCGATGTTAAGGATTCCCAGGGCAAATCCCCCCCGAATGTATACCACTGTGCCACCATCTGCCAGTGGCACAAGACATACCCAGGGATAATGATGGTGGTTTCTGGGATATTATCTGTCAGGTATGATTCCGTGAGGGTGACTATGCCAGGCTGTGCTTGACTAGCCTGTGAGACAGCTCTTTTTTTGCACTAGCCCCCAGGTGTTAGTAAGGAGGACTTTGCAGGGTTGACAGGGCTGTGATTGCCATTGTTGTTTCCGGTGCCTAGGTCGATGTGACCTCTATTTGGTCAACCCTTCAGCCTCTGTTATTTTAGTTTAAGTCGGTTAAACGATTTGAAAGGCTGGATAGAGGGAAACTATTTCTTCTGTTGGGGTGTCCAGAATAAGGTGGCATACCATCCAGTTTGAGATAGGCTGCTCAGTGGTGAGTTAAAGAGGAATTGTGGAGGGACTGGATAAACAAACTCCACTTTAATTTTTGGTGGACTTGCTGTAAAATTGCTGAAAGCACTAAGATTGGATGCCCATGCCTAAAAACTGGTGAACGGGTACAATACATCATTCAAAGGGCCAATAGAATGTTCACTCTTTATGTCAAGGGGGCTGGAATATAAAAAGAATGGAAGGTATGCTCCAGTTATGTAAAGCTCTAGTTAGGCCACATCTTGAGGCTGTTTCGTAAGTCGGTCGTGTGGCCTATCTTCCCTTGAGTAAATCTGGTCTGACTCAGGGTAGTTTCTTCAAACCATTTTATTAATAATATAGACAGGATCGGCTACAGGGTAGGTACATTCTTCCTGAATACAGACTGTTCCATCTGCTCTGCAGAATCTCTAGCACATGCCACTGTGACATCAAAATATACATTGCTAACTCATTACCGTGACTATTAACCCATTCAGCTCTGAGAACTGCACCCCAGGAAGGATTTATTGGGCCCAGAAGGGGTGCTGTGCAGATTTCACCAGGATGATCCCCAGGATTAGAAGGGTTAAGTATTGAGATCAGGTTGCATATACTAAGCTTGCATTCCCTTGCATATAGAAGATTAAGGAGTGATCTAATTGAGATGTTTAAGATGCTTAAAGAATTTGTTAGAATAGCTAGAAAGAAACTATTTCCTTTGGTGAGGGGGGAGCGGGGCATAATCTTAAAACTAGATCTAGAGAGTGATGCCAAGAGGCAATTTATCACACAGAGGTTGTCAAAATCTAGATTTCTTCCCCTTGATAAACTGTTGAGGCTGGGGGCAATTGAAAACTTCAAAGCTAGATTTTTGTCAGACAAGTATATCAGCAGTTGAGGAACCACATTGGGGATGCCTTGTGGCACAGTGGGTAGCATCCCTCCCATAAGCTGCACGTTCAAGTCCCACTCCACGACAAGACTTGGCAATGGAAGGTGTATTCATAAGATGGCCCAACAGGGTGATTGTCAACTTTCAAATCCTCCCAACACATGACAATGGCAGGTAATATGAGTGGGAGAATCTCCTGGTCAGCCATGTTTGATGTGGAGCGCCTCCCCTCAAGTTGTAGCCTCTGGTGACAGGCTGGTGACCTGTTCCAGGAAAAGCTACGGAAGAATGTGCTTTGTCTGCCTTAAATGTCACTAGGCACAGGGCATTTCTAAGTCTAAGAACCACATTGGATAGATGGAGTTAAAATACAAATCAGCCATGATCTAATTGAATGGGGGAATCTGCTCGAGGGCCTGATTAGTCTTGTCATTTTTGTTCCTTCCTATGTAACAAGAGGAAGTCCTTGAGATTTGAACACAATATTTCAGTCTTACATGAACCACAACTCACCAAGAACCCCCAAAAAAGTTACCTGTGTTTGAGAATTTACTTAGAACCATAGAAAAGTTACAGCACAGAAAGAGGCCATTTGGCTCATCTTGTCCATGCCAGCCCGAGGACACCCAGGTGCCCTTTCTAATCCCACCTTTCTTCACCCGGCCCATAACCCTGCAGCTTACAGCACTTTAGGTGCAGATCCAGGTACTTTTTAAAAGAGTTTAAAATTTCTGCCTCTACCACCAACTCGGGCAGCGAATTCCAGACACCCTATACCCTCTGCGTAAAAAAGTTCTTCCTCATGTGCCCCCTACACCTTCTGCCATTTATCTTGAATCTATGTCTCCTGGTTCTAGAATTCTCCATCAAGGGAAACAATTTTATCCTGTCCACTCTATCTATTCTCCTCATAATTTTGTACACCTCAATCAAGCCACATCTCCAGCCTTCTTTGTTCTAAGGAAAATAACCCCAACCTATCCAATCTCTCCTCTTAGCTACACTTTTCTAACCCTGGCAACATTCTTGTAAACCTCCTCTGCACTCTCTCCAGAGCTATTATGTCCTTCCTGTTCAGCCTTTTTTTCAAACTGACGGCGTAGGTATGGGGGAGGAGGTGGTGGTGAGAACCATCAGGGAATCTTGTAGAAGAGCATTTAAAAACACAAGGCAACAATTTAGCTTTTTAAGTCTTAAAGGTTGATTCAGATTCAACATCAAACTGCCAATCTTACCATGACAGGCACCACAGGTGATAAAGAAAATGGCAGGTGCAAATGGGGATGCCAACTTCAGGTCAAGACTGAGGCACATTAAAGGAGCAATAAAGTTAGAGCTTTTAACTGCATTTAACTAACACTAAGTCTGACCTTATCCTAATGGCGTTACTGTACTAAATAATGTTTTACAGCGCTGTCAATTCTCAGTCTGCAGATCATTCCAGAACAAGTCATAAAAGTAGTGAGGTAGTAGCCTTCCAGACATTCCTCTATCTTGCCTTGCAAATTGATAAGACTCAGGTACATTACTTATTCCAGCAAAGCTGTATGGTTTTATTTTGTAGTAAAGATATAACATAAAATAGGTTGAATGATAGCTCCTACTATCCAAGCAAGCATTTTCACATAAATTGTTCAGAAAACCAACCTTCCCTTATCTTTAAAGATGTGTTTAGTGCTTTGCAATATTCATGTCCTGAGAACTGAAAGTATGTTCTCCAGAATATAGTGTACAGTGCCATCTCAAAGTATGACTTGCATTTATATAGCATCTTTCACAGCTTCAGAATGTCCCAATGTGTTTTAAAGTCAATGGAGTAGGTTTTTAGGTTTAATCCAAGCACTTTCTCAGTAAAATTGTGCTTCCTTACACCTTGCCAAAAATGAATGGGGCAAGTTGAAGCACTCCCCACCCCCCTCTCCAGCATAATAAGAAAAGCTAAACTATTGTCTTGTGTTTTTAAATGCTCCAGGATTTTGATACAGTGACAGTGAAGGGATGGCGAAATGGTTCCAAGGCAGGATGGTGTGTGGCTTGGATGGGAAATTGCAGGTGGTGTTCCCTTGCATCTGCTGCCCTTGGCCTTCTAGGTGGTGGACATTGTGGGTTTGGAAGGTGCTGCCGATAGAGCCTTAATTGTTGAGTTGCTGCTGTGCATCTTGTAGATGGTGCACACTGCTGCCACTGTGCGTCATTGGTGGAAGGAATGAATGTTCAAGGTGGTGGATGGGGTGCCAGTCGAGAGATCTGCTGTGTCCTGGATAGTGTGGAGCTTCTTAAGTGTTGTGGGAGCTGAACTCATCCAGGCAAGTGGGGAGGATTCCATCACACTCCTGACTTGTGCCTTGTAGATGGTGGACAGGTTTTGGTGAGCCAGGAGGTGACTTACTCACAGAACAATCCCCAGCCTCTGACCTGCTCTTGTAGTCACAGTATTCATATGGATGGTCCAGTTCAGTTTCTGGTCAATGGTAACCCCTAGGATGTAGGAAACTTGGCAGCCAACAATAAGCAAATGATCTGCTTTCTAATTATGTTGGTTAATGGATAAATATTGACCAGTAAACTGGAGAGAATGCCCCTGCTATTCTTTGAAATATAGCCAAGCATTGTTTACGTCCATCTGAGAGGGCAGATGGAGCCTCAGTGTAGAGTATTATCTGAAAGTATAATATTTTACAGCAGCGCCTGCCAGGTTTTAGATTTCATCCTCTGAAGTTTGACTTGAGGCCTATATGATTTAGCACGTTAACTATCGTCGGATGTCAAGGCCTTAAGCTCCTGAATTCCATGCCTAAAATTCTCCACCTCTCTACCCTTCTCTCTTCCACTATGATGTTCTGTTAGTTTGTTAAATTATTTGTCAACTGTCAGGAACTAATTGTTATGAGAGTGTACAATAGAATGTCATATTTACTGCTGCACCACAGTCAGGTACCAAACAATAATGCATCAGCCCACCAGTCACACGGAGAGCTGTAAGAAATGTACTCAATGAAACCCCAGCATTTTCACAGAATCACCGATTTGTTACAGGGCAGAAGGAGGCTTTGAGTCTGAAAGTGTGAATATGTCATACTTTTGGGAAAAAGACACAACACGTTCATTTAAACCTACCTTTTTAACCAAGCTTTTGGTTGCCTGTTCTACTATTTCCTTATGTGGCTCAGTGTCAATTTTTGTCCGTTTACCCTCCTGTGAGGTGCCTTGGGATGATTTGCTGGTTAATGGTGCCAAATAATTGCAAGCTGTTGTTGTTGACCTATTCAAGAAATCTGTTATTTTAGATGGGCAACCTGGACTCACAGACTCGTTGGTTTTCAAGTTGGGAGCTTTGGACTTCTGGCGGAGATTGGGCACGGAGTAACGACACCGGATATCCGTCCCGGTTGATCCCCCTCCCAGCCAGGGGAACACCGTTTCTGCATCTGCCCCGTTGAGCCCTGCAAGAATTTTGTACGCTTCAATGAGATCGCCTCTCGTCCTTCTAAATTCAAGGGAATACAGGTCCAGCCTCCTCAATCTCTCCTTGTAAGACAGTCCCGTCATCTCTGTAATTAGTTTGGTGAACCGTCGATGCACTCCCTCCAAGAACACCGAGAAACCAGTGCCGAGCAGACCGATTCCTCTCCTGATGTTTGGGTCACCTTGAGGATGATTAAAACTTCTGTCTTATTTTGGTCTGGTGCATAATTACTGAAGGAATGAGTTGTTAAATCGCACATCGTTTCTGTGGAGATGGGACCGTCGTTGAGTTGATTTTGTCGTGACGATGTTTACAATTTGAATCTCACTTTAACAGCTTGACGCAAAGCAAATAGTTTCACCGCAAATCACATCCAAAGCAGTTCTGCCCCCTGAATGTGCCTCCATTGGCGCCAAAATTCATGGGGAGGTGGGGAGAGGGTGTGGATGAAACTGAAAAGGGATGAGGAACCTGGTCAGGCCAGAGAAATGTGGCGAAATTATCCCATCCCGCCCGCGCGACGGGTTTTATGACAGGCGGGATCAGAGAATCCAGAGGCAGGCAAAAAGCCGCAAATCCGCCATGGTAAAAATAGCTTACAATGCTCTGGATGGTGTGCTCATGGAGGGTTGGTTATCCTGCTAACTAGTGGCGCAAACGCCACGTGCATTCATTAACATGTCAAGAATGCTCATTAAAACAGCTGCTTACAGGAATCTTGCCAGGCTTTCCAATCTTGCCAGCGGGAATTTATGTCGGCCTCAAATCCATTTGAAAAGGTGGGGTGGTGGCGTGCACAAGTCAGACCTCAGTTCACTGGTAACTTTGAGGTGAGTGGAACATACATAGCCTACCAACCATAGCACTGCACCGGTCATGTTGCGATGAACATCACCTTGCTGGGGCTGTAGGGTTGGACTGCTCCCTTTCTTTGCCTACATTGTCCAGAAGGACACCACTGTGCTGTGGTACTCATGCAGGCCTCCACTTTCAGGAACTACCATTTCAATCAGCGGTGGGCTGTGAGGTGAGGGTGGGATTGATGAACACGAGGGGGCAACGGGAGGGAAGGCTGCGGAATGGCGGTGAGGGGGAAGGGTGAACACGAGGGGGCCCTTTCTGGGGTCGGCCTCTAACCTCTTGTTGCCGCAGGAGTGAGCAGGAGCCTGCTTAGAAAGAAAGGAGGAAGACATTTTTATTTGCAAAAGTATACTTTATTCATAAAATATCTTCAACCACATTCCAAACCATTTCAAAATCACCTTTACAAAAGTACAATCAGGTTCAACTTTTACAACATGTATCACAAGGTGCATCAGTACAAACAATGAATATTACAATCATTGGCAGACATTCATTTTGAGCTGTACAACCCGAGGGGTCTATACAATTCCCAGCCCCTCGGTGCACTTTGGCAGAAAGGTCTTAGACAGCGACCTTTCCCCATTGCGCCTTTGCGGCGGCTGCCCCAAGCTTTAGTGCGTCCCTCAGCACGTAGTCCTAGACTTTGGGAATGTGCCAGTCTGCAACACTCGGTCGGGGACAACTCTTTGCGCTGGAAGACCAACAAGTTTCGGGCAGACCAAAGAGCGTCTTTCACCAAGTTGATGATCCTCCAGCTGCAGTTGAAGTTTGTCTCGGTGTGTGTCTCTGGGAACAGCCCGTAGAGCACAGAGTCCTGTGTGACAGAACTGCTCGGGATGAACCTCGACAGAAACCACTGCATCTCTCTCCAGACCTTCTTTGCAAAGGCACAATCCACAAGGAGGTGAACAACTGTCTCTTCCCCACCACAGCCACCTCGAGGGCAACGTGCAGAGGGGGTGAGATTCCTGGCGTGTAGGAAGGATCTGACGGGGAGAGCCTTTCTCACCACCAGCCAAGCTATGTCTTGGTGCTTGTTGGAAAGTTCTGGCGATGAGGCATTCTGACAAATGACTTTGACAGTCTGCTCGGGGGAACCATCCCACAGGATCCACCCTCTCCTTTTCCCTCAGGGCCTCTAAGACGTTACGTGCCGACCACTGCCTGATGGATTTGTGGTCAAAGGTGTCTCTCTGCATAAATTTTTCCTCGAGGGACAGCTGGTATGGCACAGTCCAACTACTTGGAGCGTTCCGCGGCAGCGTGGCCAGACCCATCCTTCTCAACAACGAGGACAGGTAGAACCTCAGCACATAGTGACACTTGGTGTTTGCATACTGGGGGTCTACACACCGCTTGACGCAGCCAAACACAAAGGTAGCCATCAGTATGAGGGCGATGTTGGGCACGTTTTTTCCCCCTTTATCAAGAGTCTTGTACATCGTGTCCCTGCGGACACGATCCATTTTCAACCTCCAGATAAAGCGAAAGATGGCTCGGGTGATCGCTATCGCGCAGGAGTGTGGAATGGGCCAGACCTGCGCCACGTACAGCAACAGCGAGAATGCCTCACACCTGATGACCAGGTTCTTACCCGCAATGGAGAGGGAGCGTCGCTCCCACATGCCCAGTTTCCTTTTCACCATAGACACTCGCTCCTTCCAGTTTCTAACACGTGCCCTGGTCCCTCCGAACCATATCCCCAGCATCTTCAGGTCGTCAGCCCTGACAGTGAAGGGGACAAAGGATCAGTCAGCCCAGTTCCCGAAGAACATGGCCTCGCTCTTCCCACGATTTACCTTGGCTCCCGAGGCCAGTTCGAACTGGTCGCAGATGTGGATCAGTCTGCGAACCGTCGGCGGATCCGAGCAGAAGATGGTGACATTGTCCATGTACAGAGAGGCTTTGACCTGAGTGCCTCCACTGCCTAGGATCGTCACTCCTCTTATGCCCGGATCCTTCCTGATGGACTCAGCAAAGGGTTCAATGCAACACACGAAAAGAACAGGTGAGAGAGGACAGCCCTGCCTGACTCCAGATTTAATTGGAAAGTTATCTGATTCCCACCCATTGATTGAGACTGCGCTACTGATGTTAGTGTAGAGCAGTTGGATCCAATTGCGAATTCCCTCCCCAAACTCCATTTTGGAGAGCACATCCACCATGTAGGTGTGCGATATTCTGTCAAAGGCCTTCTCCTGATCCAGGCTGATGAGGCAGGTATCCACACCCCTGTCTTGTACATAGGCAATCGTATCCCTGAGCAGAACGTGGCTGTCAGAGATCTTCCTGCCCGGCACAGTGCAGGTCTGGTCAGGGTGGATCACCAATTCCAGAGAAAGGAGGAAGACCTCCTTGCGATGAAAGCCACTGAAAGCCAGTGGCTTCATTAGCACTGTAAACAGGCTACTCAGAACTTAGTGGATACACATCACAGTCGCTGTATCTTAAGAGTAACACAAAGGAATGTAGAATTTGGGAATGCAGGCAATAGTGAAGGAGGCACAGCTGTATCATATGTAGCATTCTATCAATGAAGGCCTGTCACCTGTTCACCAGATGTGACACACCTAACGTGCCAAAGGGCATCCACTCATTGACCATGAGCAACTCATTGGTCTTTAATGTGTCACATCAGAGATTGGAGCACAGAGCTAGGTTGGGTCACTAATCTCACTTAAACTTTAGCATCCCACGCAGGGCTCAAGATGTTACATCTGTGATAGCATCTTGGCCGCCTTGATGTCTGTGCTAGTGTCTCAGGGGCATTTGCCACCATGCAAGTAGGGCAAGAAAAACTATAGACCCTTACAGTCTCCAAATGTGTGATCTTCTGAGCTTCACTTTCTTGCCCCTCGAATCATTGGTGTCTTCAATGTTTCCTTTCAGAGAGAAGGCAAACTCAGATATGGATCCAAGGTTCAATGCTGCCTTTGTCAGGGTCAAAATGCATTGGAGGAGGCGAAGGAGGGAAAGGTGGCTCCGCGCACAGCTCCAGCAGGAGGGACATGGTCAAGCGGAGACACAGAATGAACAGGAGGGTCAGGAGGAGAGAGCCAGATAACAGGGGCAACTCGCCAGACCTAGGGCTTATCGTAGAAGAGTCTCCTATTTAAAAATGAGTGAGAGGCAATGCCATGCACGTCTGTGCTTGCCCCGAACTCTGGTACTTCACACATGCCACATTCACCATGAAGACCTGATGCCATGTGGAGTTGGAGGGTATCCCCTGCCAGTGGCTTTGTGGGTGACCTCGGCGCTCCATTTCTTGACCTCTGGTTCTTTCCAAGGCGACCTGTGTGGCATCTGTCAGTCCATAACATATCGATGCATAAAGGAGGTGACAGATGCCCTTTACAGGAAGACCCATCACAATGTCAGGTTTGCTCTGGATGAAGATAGCCAGGTTGCGAGATTCACTGGCTTCACCACCATCTCAAGCTTCCCAAGAGTGCAGGGGGCAAGAGGCTGCACCCATGTGGCTATATGGGCTCCATGGCAGCAAACCCTAATGTTTATAAACCACAAGGGCTATCGTTGCATCAACGTACAATTAGTGTGTGATCATCAGAAGCACATACTGCACGTTTGTGCACGGTACCCTGGGAGTTGCCATGACTCCTACGCCCTGACTCACTCCCAGGTGCTCGAGATTTTCAAGGGGCTATTACATTTGCAGGAATGGCCACTTGTGGATAAGGGGCACTGAAACGCTGGCTGATGGCACCAGTACGCTGCCTTCAGAGTCATTCCGAGGAGACATACAATGCTACTCACAGCTTCATATGCTCCCTTATAGAGCAGGCTTATGAAGATGCATTTCAGATGCTTGGACCGCTCAGGTGGATCACTCCAATGTACTCCCGGCAGAGTTTCCCGCATCATCGCAGTGTGTTGCGCCCTTCACAATCTGGCAATGGAAAGAGGTGACCCCCTGCCAGAGGATGACCTGGAGAAGGTTGAGAGCTCTTCGGAGGATGAAGATCCGGAGGCCCAAGAACCTCAGGAGGCTTCTGAGGGTCAGTATGAGCATGATCACGCCATGGAGGAAGGAAGATGTGCAAGATGTGCTCGTGATACGTAAATTGCTGACAGATCCCAGGAACAGTAAAGTTAAGTGAGGGAACATGGACACATCTCTCCTAGCATCTCTCCTAGGGCCATGATCTGTGCTTTGGTCCACGAGGCCCTATGAGTGAGCTCACTCTGGGAACTGGGTGTCCACTTAGGAACAAGAGTCATGCGAGAGGAGACTTGACGCCTTCGCCGCCATCTACAGATACAAACACTGCTGTGACTGAGACTGTGACTGAGGCCCAGGGGCCTCCTCCTCCTGCGTATGTCTTTTCTTCCACTCCCACTGAGGAGAGCCAAATGCTGCTAGAATATCAAAGCTGATGAGCTGCCCTCACTCAGTGGTGTTCTTTGGGGAAGAAGGGTTAGAAACACTTACATCACACACTTCCAATAGAGATTTAAACACATCTCCCTGACGTCACACAAGAGGTGCGGATACTAGTCTAATTGAGGTTGACATCACAGGGATGTGAACCTCACAGTGGGACAATATCACTGAGTGGGAGGAACCTCGAAATAAGAGGATTCCAAAGCACAAAATCACAACATCTTTGGTTGACAAGAATATTCACATAACCATGAAATGTATTAACAAGTGCAACTTATTTACATGTCTAACACACCCATGACCCAAAAGTGACATCAATTTTTCTTAACAGTCCTACCTCCAGCGACACTAACTCTAGCCTGGGTGCAGCCTGACATCTGCAGCGGAGGTGGAGGCAGCCTGTTGATTGTTACGTCTTGATGTCTGCAATGACCTTGGTGGGCGATCTCTGGTGGCCCAAGGCCTGATAAGGGTCACCCGCTCAGGGGCAGAAGCTGGAGTGGATGGGGTCACAGGCAAAGAGGGTGGTGAGTGGTTGCACACCCATAAAGTGGCCTGAGAGGAGGCCCTGCAGTGTCCTGCTGATGCTCAGCCTCCCTGTCCGTGCCTGAGGGTCCCACCCTGGCTCCTGGAGGAGATGGTGTACCTGGAGGGGGGGGGTCAATGTGCCTCGTGCCCCTGTTGCCTATATCCTGATAGTACCCACTAGGGTGTGCAGCCATGGAGTGCAGGGCCGAGCCCAAGTCCAGCAAGACCAAGGTCTCCATGGCGGCCACCAGCTTTCCCATAGTGACCCTGAGGCAATCACATGTTGGGGCCACGACATCAGACAGAACGTGGACGGACTCCTCCATTGTTCGGTCTGGTCTGCTGAGTGACTGTCGAATCTCTGCCTGATGTTCCGCCGCCTGTTGTTGCATCTCCAGCATCGATTTGGCGACTGCCTCCAGCGGCTCATCATCTGGCTCGGACCCAGCGGGTGGCTGGTCTCCAGCAGCCCTCCGAGTGCTGGAGACCTGGGCTGTCCCTGCCTCTGACTGTTGCGGGGATGGGTCAGTGCGGCGTTCCCCAGAAAGTGAGGTGGAGTCTAATCTACAACTGCGCCCCACTGAAGTGTGTGTGTCTCTGAGCACGTGAGTCACGTGTAGTCCTATCTGGCCCATGATCATTAGCCAAAACTCTAATTTCTATTTTCTAGGCACCAGCAGATCGAGGCCCCCAAGCCAGTCTAGCACCACCAGAGCAAACCCCCAGACTTCTAGAGCTTCTTCCTCAGATGAAGAGCAATCACACACACCCTCCACCATGTTCCTCATACTTATCTTTTAACCCTGAGCCTCCATGACCACCTGTCGTGCAGGGGTTAATAGTGAGGTGCTGGTTTTCACTGAAATCTGACACATTCCAGTGTAGATAGACGAAGCTAAGTAACTCTTTCGAGTACAAACACGTTTCCATCTGTTCCTATTCAGATGAAGTTACATTGTTTCATGGTTTGCCCATGTGAGATTTGAACTCTTGATTTTGGGGTTACAAACCCAGTACCATAACCACTTGGCTATTTAGGCCAAGCCCTAGACAAAGCTAGGTAACTCTTTCGAGTACAAACCCATTTCCATCTGTTTCAGATGAAGTTACATTGTTTCATAGTTTGCCATTGTGAGATTTGAACTCTTGATCTTAGGGTTACAAACCCAGTACCATAACCACTTGGCTATTTAGGCCAAGCCTAAGGATAGGTCAGTGTTTGTGTTTCTGATAACAATCTGGTGACTGTAACTCTTTTGAGTACAAACACGTTTTCCATCTGTTCCTATTCAGATGAAGTTACATTGTTTCATAGTTTGCCATTGTGAGATTTGAACTCTTGATATTCTTTTGAGTAAACCTGTTTCCATCTGTTTCAGATGAAGTTACATTGTTTCCCATTGTGAGATTTGAACTTTTGATCTTGGGGTTACAAGCCCAGTACCATAACCACTTGGCTATAATGTTCACTATTGTAACTCTTTCGAGTACAAACCCGTTTCCATCTGTTTCAGATGAAGTTACATTGTTTTGCCATTGTGAGATTTGAACTCTTGATACTCTTTTGAGTAAACCTGTTTCCATCTGTTTCAGATGAAGTTACATTGTTTCATAGTTTGCCATTGTGAGATTTGAACTCTTGATCTGGGGGTTACAAACCCAGTACCATAACCACTTGGCTATTTAGGCCAAGCCCTAGACAAAGCTAGGTAACCGTACTATCTGTGTCAATCTTGTAATTGGTAATCAATTAAAACCCCTGATGCAAGCAGGTGCAGCAAGCAATTAGGAAGGCAAATTGTATGTTGGCCTTTATTGCAAAAGAATTTGAGTACAGGAGTAAATGTCTTGCTGCAATTGTATAGAGCCTTGTGAGACCGCACTTGAAGTCTTGTGTACACTGCTGGTCTCCTTACCTAAGGAAAGATATTCTTGCCATAGAGGGAGTGCAACAAATGTTCATCAGACTAATTCCAGGAATGACGAGACTAAATTATGAGGAGAGATTGAGGGGAATGGGTCTGTATTCTCTGAAGTTTAGAAGAATGAGATTTGCTCTCATTGAAACTTAGAATTCGCACAGGTCTTGACCTGTGGTAGATGTCGAACCCTGGTTGGGAGGCGAGTCAACCAGGGGACGCAGTCCCAGAATAAGAGATAGGCTATTTGGAACAGAGGAATTTCTTCAGTCAGAGGGTGGTGAATCTTTGGAATTCCCCAGGGGACTGTGGAAGCTCAGTCGTTAAGCATGTTCAAGACTGAGATTGTTAGATTTCTAGTTACTAATGACATTAAGAGATAAGGGGATGGTGGAGAAAAGTGTCATTGAGGTAGATGATCAGCCTTGATCCAGTTGGATGGTGGAGCAGACTCAAGGGGCTGAATGGCCTACTCCTGCTCCTATGTTCCTATACACTCATTCAACACATTGATCAGAGAATTTTAATTGTAAACATCTCCTGCGCTTCCTCCCAAGCATCTCCTATCAAGACCACTCTGCACGGCGATTAAGATACCCACACTGTAGTTGTGGCTCAGTTGGTTTGATTGTTTTCTAAAAGTGTGAAGGTCATAGGTTTAAACCCCACTCCAGAGACTCGAACACGTAACCTAGGCTGCAATTCACAGTGTAGTATTGAGGGAGTATGGCATGCCAGATGTTGCCTTTCATATGAGACATTAAACTGAGGCCCTGTCTAGCCCCTCAGATGGCTGTGCAAGGTCAGGCCCTTCAAAGGGAGGGCAGGGGATCTTTTCACCAGTATGCCAGCCTTATATTTATTCCCTTACCTACCTACACTTTGCTGCCTCAGTGCATCTGAAACGCATTTCCCCAACATGGTTTGACCCGGCCTAATCCTTGCCCTGAGGCCTGCAGCAGTAGTCGTGGTCACCAGCCATACGTCACCTTGGCTGTTATCCAGAAAGAGCGAGCAGAAGGACGGTTCATCTTTCTTTTTAAACAGGCTGCGAATGTCATGTGCTTTTGGATTCGAGGCTGTCCGCTGAATTCCCCAAGATTTCTCTGCTGAGTCAGTAGCTTGAGTGCACTTTCGTTTTGAGGCAACGGTAGGAGCCAAAACAGATGGTTTTGTAAATTTACAAAAGGAATGAACGAGAGGCAGCGTGGCAGCAGGTACTGTGCTAATATTTGTTTTGGCATCGAGCTTTCCTTCCTGTCAAAATAATTACAGATTTAGTAGAACTATTGATGTTTCCCACAACTGTTTGCTGTGAAGCTCTTCACGGGCATTTCTTGGAGAGAATCGAAAAGTGGAGAAGGTACGAACAAACAAAAAAAGCAGATCTGCAGGTGCTGGAAATGGGAAATTAAAGCGGAAAACGCTCAGAAGGTTGTGGCGGTGTTTGCGGAGAGAGAGCTGGAGTTAATGGCCAGGATTTTGCGGTCCCTGCCCTGCAGTTCGTCAAAGTCCCTGCCACGCCCGTGACTATTCCTGACTGGAAAATCCTGCGAGCTTCCATCAGGGGCTGGGAAGAGGTTGGGAATGCGATCGGTCTTGAGCAAGGGGCGGGCGGGACAAGGACCAAAGGAAGGGTTGGGACAGGTGGAGAGTCGCGACAGGTTAAGTGACGGAAGAGTGAGTCCTCCAGGGCCAAAGAGAATGGCGACGGGACAAGAAAAGAAAGAAACGAAAGATGTGCCGAGTGTCGGTGTGCTGCTGATGGGGAGATAGAAAACAAAAAAAAATCAACCAGAAAGGGAACAAAGGGGGCAGAGTTTGCGGTCTGGAATACGCTGGACTCTATGGGCGGAATCGGTCCCAAATTTGCACTCAGCGCGGTAGCGGGCAGGAAAACGACGTTTTACCCGTCGGCCGCAATGGCGGCTCCTCAGGCCGCACCGTTCCGATCCCGCCTCATTAATTACGCATTCCTGGGAAACACGCCGTTTCGATGGCGGGCCGGGCTCTCATTTGTTGGCACGCCATTACCTCACCACCTCATCACCATGGGCGTCATATTGAAAGTGCAGCCGTGTGCGTACCTCTCAGTGCTTCCAGCCCAGAACTGCTGCGTGGAAGCCTATGTCCCCCAAAAGGCAAGAAGACTTGCAACCCCAAAGTTTAATGATGTGTCCCTCGAGCGCCTTTGGGTCACAGTGGAGGCTCACCGTGATGTTCTCTACCCCTGCCCGGGCCACAGGATCGACAGCAACATCACTAATCTGGTCAGTGCCAACGCTCTGCGGAAGAGAGCAGCGTCCCAGTGCTGAAAAGTATGAATGATCTCCTCCGTTCTGCTGGGTTAAGTCACTCTTTTCATCACTCTCAACTCACAAACTCACAAACCCATCCCACATCCGAGGTAGATAGGTTCTTGATTGGTAAGGGAATCAAAGGTTACGGGGAGAAGGCGGGAGAATGGGGTTGAGAAACCTATCAGCCATGATTGAATGGCAGAGCAGACTCGATGGGCCGAATGGCCTAATTTCTGCTCCTATGTCTTATGGTCTTATGGTCTTATGGTCTATCCACAGGGCCCTCACCTGCTGCCAGTTCAAGGGACATCACCATTCACTCTCTCATACTCAACGTCATTGATCACTCACCACCCACACATGCCAGGCATACTTACCATCTGGCCTGGCAGGCATCCTGCTTACACTCTCTCCATCTCTATTCATGCAGGACAAGGTGGCACACAACAACAGGGAGAGGTCACAGACCGGTGGAGGAATGCCTGGAATCAAGGTCCTCACGGACTTTGAAAACAGAGCCACCCAGCTGGCCGGCGAGGATCTGGATTGGTCCTGTGCTGACAGTGAGGTCAGCGCTGCTTTACCAATTGATGGTCCAGCAGTGCAACATCCATCAGACAACCATGCTGTGAATGATGTGTCCTGTTTCACAGGCCACTGCTGTGCACTAATTATCTCCCCTTGCTTTCGCAGGCACATCTGGGAAGCAGCCAAAGGATTTCACGACCCAGAGCCTCCAATCATGCCCCAAACAAACCTCTGAAGAGGAATCCAGAGGCACCCTCATTGAAGTCCCATCACAGCACTCACCCACACCCTCCATTAGCACAGACGCACATGGCCTAGTGGGACCTAGCTTTACACTAGCCTCGGTATCACAATCTGGTGAGCACATCGCACAGTCTGATGCACAGCAGGTGCCGGATCAGGGACTTCCCAGATTTCCAGCAGCGGAGACCAGAAATTTGCTGAGTCTCAGTCAGATGATGAGCCCCTGGACTCGGTCATACCTCAGCTGCTGGAGCTGCTTGGGAACATCAAGGTCAGAAACATCAGGAAGGGATGCCCGCCGTATCTCTCAGATTGCAAGGCACGATGGAAGAGCCTGTCTGCCTTCAGGCTGAGCTGATAGCGCCAGCATGCCAACTCACTGAGGGCAACACTGGCATGATGGCAGCCGCCATGGTGACTGGGGTCCAGGACATCGCTACTGCACTGCTGCGCAGGCTGAACTCCACTACTGATGCCATAGTTGGCCTCCAACAGCTTGTATGCGAGAGGAGTGCAGGGCAGCCCAATCTCACTCCAGCCACCCCTTCTCCTCAAGGAGTCAGCCAGGGCACCTGGGCACCCATAGGGAGGAGGGTCAGCAGATGCGCTACCCTCAGCCCCCTGTCCGGGGCCAGCCATCCAGGTCGCTCCGGGAGTGTCTGGCCCATCCGAAACGCCTCTTCCTGTGACCCCAGCAGCTTTAGCTCCACATGCTGAGGAGGATGCCATTGCCACACAGCATGACCCCAAAAGCAGGCTGGGGACCTCCAGGTCTGACCCCTCCAGAGGTTGCACGCCAAGGTCATCACAGACAGGGTGTAGCACTCAGCAGGCTGCCTCCACCTCTGCTGTGGATGTCTGGGGAGCACCAATACTTAGTTGTAGGGTCAGGGAAGTTAAGAAGATGTAGTTACACAGTTAATCACTCATAAATAATGTTCACTATTGTAAATAAACTATCAAAATATCTCCCTGCATATGGCTCCTTGTTCTGATGAGCAGAGTTTGTGTCGGATGTGAAACCTTAGTTCCTAGACAAGATCAAGGCAGGTGTCTCGGTCCAGGGCCTTTTCCCTATGCTTGTGCAGCCTTCAGACCAAAGTGATGGTCTGGCCCCACACTCCCTGGACACATTACTGAAGCCTGCGCCTCAACGGTATTTGTCACTGCTGCCAGAATGTTGTGGGCAGGCGTCACAGATTTCCGTCATTCTCTCTGTGTGCTCTCAGCACATTAAGGTGGGGCTGGCACCCATCTCGTCAGTTGCTGAAGGCGAACAAAGGATCAAAGGCTTTTCAAGTTTCATGGCTGCATCTCCATAATGTGACCCTGATCACAGAGCGCAAGTGAGCTGCCCTTGGAGACAGGCAGGAGTCAGACATCCTCAGAGGCTATGTGAAGATCCAGGGAGTGTCCTCACTGCATATCATTGTCATCCTCCTGGAATCAAGCGACTATTGGGGCCTCCACTGCGTCTCCTTGACAGAAGCATTCTCACAGAGGGTATTCATGCTGCCATAATCCAGACTGGAGCAAAACCTTCGCCGATGCAATGTGAGGATCTATGGGGTCTCCTCACTGCAACTTGTCATTATCCTTCATGTAGCAGCTATGAGAGCCTTCTTAGCATGCCTGCCTCAGCTAGCCAGTCTGAGGACCTCAACGCCATCATCGTTGCCTTCGCAGACCTCCTCACTCTCATCCCTGTCAACGTCCTCCTAATCAGAGGAGATGTGCAGCTCCTCCATCTCCTCCTCAGCCAGCTCCTCTCCCCATTGCAGCGCCAGGCTGTAAAGGGTGCAGCAGGTGACGATGATGGGTGACACCCACTCAGCCATGGCCTCTGTGGGTAGCCATTGTCCTGTAGAAGCCATCCCTGCAGCCTCTGTGAACCTGGAAAGATATCAGCGGCTCCTTTCAGTCCTCCATATGTGATCTCTGTGGGATATCACAAGCCTCGCCCACAAGTGTACTCCCGAGCTCCCTGAAAGGCAACAAGGATCTGTGAGCAACTGAGAAAGCAGGAGTTGTGCACACTCCCTGGGATCCATGTGCAGACCTGCAGGAGGGGTTTGTGGTCGTGGCCTATCCGCTGCACATTCAGCAAATGGAATCCCTTGCGGTTGACCTTGTTGACCACGTGTTGTGAAGGAGATCTGAGCATCACTGAGTGCAGTCGATGGTACCCTGCACCTGTGGGAAACCTGAGACCTGGGCAAAACCAATCACTCTCGCATCCTGGCTCTCTTCCTCCTGGGTGAAATGTACAAAGCCGTATGCCCTCAAGACAATGGCATCTGTGACCTCATGGATACGTTTGTGGGTGGAGGCTTGCGACATCCCAAAGAGGTCACACTGGTTCGGCGACACTGGTTCTCAGTCATCTGCAGGAATGAAAGGCGGCGTCTATAGACCTTGGGTCTACGAGGCACTGATCACTGAAGGCTCGGTGTTTGACTCTTCAACGGCGTCATGCAGGAACCCCAGCTGCCCCTGCTTCCTGAGGGTGCTGCTCCTGCCTCTGCACAGCCAGGCACCTCTGTCACTCTCTTCTCCATCATCTTCATTGTCTGGGCACCATGAGACATACAGCTGGTTCACCAGGCTCCATGCTCCTGTCGTACTCCTTCTGCAGGTTGAAAGAGAGAGATGCGTCGGTTAGCCTGATCTTCTAAAAACCTCTCTTGGCTAAGTCTGAAGGCCCCTTAACATATTCTGGGGACTAATGGCCACCACTTAGATGTCCAGAGTTTAATGCACTGCATGGCTGCCTGAAACCCTACCCTTCTCCACACCACTCCAGCTGACCGATTGGCAGCAGCTTTGCCCATTGGACTGCACGCTGTGCTCTCAGCTCAGGCACAGGCATTCTCCTAACCCACATTGCAAGGCTGCACTGTTAGCTTGAACCATGGGGGAGACTGATCCAAACCGGGATGATGACATTGCAGGGTCTGTGAGTGCCTCCAGCAGTGACTGTTCCATGACCAGCTTTAGCAAGGAGATTGTACAATGTGCCCAGTCGTCCAACTGTTCTGGAGTCCACCAAAATGCTCATTAGTTTGCAGTCTGTGCCCGAGGGGTGAGAAGCTCTGTAGAACTTAGTGGCATTTCATACCTCTACATTGCTTGGGTGGACAGATATACTAGAGGCCCGACTCCAATCATTTCAATGTGGCTGCATCTGAACTGTTTCAGCTGCACAGGAATGGTCACTTTATACAAGACTTCCCTAATGCATGGCCACTTCCCTCCCCAGAACCTCGCACATGCTTGTTAACTACCTTCAGCCGTTAGGCAGCCCTTGCCTGCCTCCTCCAACCCACTTCAACCTTGAAGTCCAGCAGGCGACCTTGTCAAGCGTTGTGCAGCCTTACAGTGCACTCACCTCTGAGTTCCCCTCAAAGTGCAGCCCGCCAAGTGAGGGTCTATGGATATATGGTGCCTTATATATGTTGTTGTGTGACACATCAGTGTGATGCTGAGATGATCCAGTGTGTGGGGATGATATCGGCAGGCTGGCCTTATAATGATATACTATGCCTTGGGCTCCAGGCCCACAGCAATATGGCTGATCCTTAAATGCCCTCTGAACAAGGGCCATTAGGGATGGGCAATAAATGCTGCCTCGCCAGCGATGCCCACATTTCATGAATGAATATTTTAAAAATGTATTACAATGAAGTTCCCAACGTCGGATGATGGGAAATGTGGCCCACCATCGACGGGCTGAGCGGGGAACTGCAAACTGGTGTCACAATGTCATGACACTGATTTTTGTCCTTCTCACCATGTTGTCCACTCATGCCCGACACCAGCGGGCATGGAAAATTCCGCCCAATATGTTGACTTTGGAAGGCCATAATCTAAAGATGAGGCCCTGCTCCTGAAGTCATATTAAACTTGAATTGAACCTTGGTTAGACCACATTGGAGAACTATGCACAGTTTGGTCACCATATTATAAACGGAAAGATGTAGAGAAAGTGGAGAGAATGCAAAAATGATTTACCAGAATGATATCAGAACCGTGAGGTCATACCTAAATAGGTTGTGTCTTTTCTTGAGAAGGCTTGGGAGTGCCCTCTTTTTGACTAATTTATGGGTTTGGGCATCACTGTTGAGGCCAACATTTATTGCCCATTCCTAATTACCCTCGCAAGGTGGTGGTGAGCTAAAGTGCAGCTGTCCGGTGGTGATGGTACCGTTAGGGAGGAAGTTCTAAGATTTTTATCTAATGTTGATGGCAATACATTTCCAAGATAGTATGTGGCTTGGAGGGGAATTTGCAGGTGGTGGTGTTCCCATGCATGTGCTGCCCTTGTCCTTCTTGGCAGTAGAAATTTTAAAAATTTATTCATGGGCATCACTGGCTTAGCCAGTATTTATTGCCCATCCTTAATTGTCCTTGACAAGGTGGTGGTGAGCTACCTTCTTGAATCGCTGCAGTCCATGTGGTGCAGGTACACCCACAGTGCTGTTAGGGAAGGAGTTCCAGGATTTTGACCCATGCAGCGACAGAGAGATCATGAGTTTAGGAGGTGTTGTTGAATTATGAAAGGTTTAGATAGAGTAGACACATAGGGCAGAATTTTCTGACTGTTGGGCGGGCAGGCTGGACCCAATCTCCGGCGGGCGGGGAGCTGATCCCTGCTGGAGAAGCGGGCCGTGCCACCATTTTATGTGGGGGGGCCCATTAAGGCCCGCCCAATGTGACGTCCGCCGGGAAGTGCTATGTGGTTCTTGTGTGGGCGGTGGGGGGGGGGAATTCCCCAAAAGTGATAGTGCGCTCTTTCACGCATGCGCACGAAAGAGTGCATATCTCCCTGAGGCTACGTGCTGCCTCAGGGAGATTGCTTCCACGCTGAAAAATGTTAAAAACAGAAGAAACAAATTCCCTAACATGTCCCCCTCAAATGGCCATTGACAGGTCAGCGGGCCCATAGCTGATTTTACTCCGCCCCTGCCTTCCTGAACATTTAAATGGGGCGGGGTGATGGTGGCGGTTCCGCCTGATGTCATCCCATGTCGGCGAGCAGGCCCCGCCCCCTACTCACCAACAGCAAAATTCTGCCCATAGAGAGAGAGGGAGAGAGAGAGTTTCCGCTTGTGGGGAAGCGCAAAACTGAAGGCCACCATGAGATAGTTACAAAGAAATTAGATGGAAAATTCACAAGAATTTTTGCCCAGAAAGTGGTGAGAGCGTGGAATATAGAAAATGTTTGAGGCGAATAGCATAGACGGATTTCAGAGAAAGGTGGTTATGCATATGCTGGAGAAGAGAATAGAGAGCTATGCTGATAGAGTTGGAAGGGGAAGGATTGGAAGTGGCTTGAGTGGAGCATAAATGCCAGCATGGACTGGTTGGATTGAATGGCCTATTTCTGTGCTGTATATTCTATGTTGTTCTATAGAATTAACAGAAGGGTGAAAAATTGAGGGAAACACCATGAAGGCAGTACACAGGTCACAGTCTAATGTCTCGTTCTTTTGTTTGTCCCTAACCCAATAACTTGGATTAATTTAGAACCTTTAATATAATAAAACATCTTAACAAACTGTATCGCAACCTGATCAGACAAAACTTGACATCAAGCAATGTACACAAGTGACAAAAAACTTTGTCACAATGGCAGGTTTTAATGAGTGTGATGGAATATTCCTCGCTTGGCTGAATGAGTGAAACTCCAATAGCACTTACCAAACATCCAGAACAAAGCAGCCCGCACCCCTACTGCTATTTAAACCTTAATTTCATCCATCTCTGGTGCACCATGGCTGCAATGTGTACCATCTAAAAGATGCAATGCAGCAATTGCCAAGGCTCCTTCAGCAGCACCATCTAAACCCACAACCTTTGTTACCTGGATGAGCAGGTACATGAGAATATTGCCACCTGCAAGTTTCCCTCCGAGCGACACGCCATCCTGACTTGGAACGATATCACCGTTCCTTCACTGTCACTGGGTCAAAATCCTGGAACTCTTCCCCTAACAGCACTGTGGGTGTACCTACACCACATGGCCTGCAGCGGTTCAAGAAGGTGGCTCACCATCACTTTCTCAAGGGCCATTAAAGCTGGTCAATAAATGTTGGCCTCCAATAACACGCAGAGCCCATAAATTAATATTAGAAATCCTAATCCTGTTCGCTCCCAAATTCCTTCAGATTATCTCCTTCATCATCTATTCAGTATAATATTGAATGTTAACACAGATTATTGTATCTCAACCGTTAACCCATGGAAGTTCAACTCCAAGTGTAAAATCTTGCGGAGATGACAGGAGTCTCGGCTGGCTGGAAAGCTCTCGAGAGCCCTCTGTCGCTGTTTTCCGGACAGGCAGTCAACAGGTCAGCGATGGGCCTTCCCCAGGGTCAAGGACCCCAGGGCAGAGGTCCTGCCTGCCGAGAGATGCCTCCCAATCAGAGGGTGGCAGCTCTTTTGTGCTGAGCAGCTACCGGGTGGCTGCTGCTGGTACTACGAAGCCTCGGATCAAGGAGAGGCCCAGGCATAGGTGAGTGATGGCGGGAAGGGAGTTGGCAGCCAGGGCAGCAAAGTGGCTTTCAGTGGGCCCCACCCCCTTTCCCGATGCCAGGCCCCTCGATCAGGCACTGAATGCCCTCCCTCGCCCTGCAAGCAAAGATGCCAGGGTTAATGCCAGTGGCAGTGGGCTTAGGCCCTTAAGTAGGCTTTAACAGACCACTTAACAATTGGTGGTGTGGGGGGTGGGGGGGAAGCCACCAATGGGCCTTCCCACCACAGACTTAAGTGGGGTGGAGGTGGGAAGACATCAGAGTTACCAAACTCCTCCCTCCCCTAGGCTTCACCGCCACCAATCTCGCCACAGCGGGGGCACAAGGTTCCGCTCCGAAACGTCACCACTCTTTGTACATGCAGCTATCACTTGCTCCCTTTTCTGATTCAGAATTGGTTGAAATACTTGAATTGCCCACACAATTGAAATAATACGAAAGCAAAATACTGCGGATGCCGGAAATCTGAAATGCACACAGAAAGTGCCGGAAAGAGCTCGGCATCTGTGGGGAGAGAGACTGTTAAGGTTTCAACAATCTGAAAAGTTGACTCTGTTTCACTCTCCACGGATGCTGCCAGACCAGCTGAGTGTTTTGAGCATTTTCCAGAAGTAAATGGAGAGTTTTTTGGAAATAATTTCGAGGCGTGCATCCTCATCACAAAAGGGCCTTGTTGGAACGTAGTCACCAGTTTGTTGGATCCTGTTCGCATGCTTGTTGTAAGGGGTGGCTGATTGGGTATGAATGATAAGAGTTGAATAGCAGACACTTCATAGGTAGAAACTCTGTGCTTATTTACAAAGGTACTCGGCAGCAACTAAACGTGTGTTAACACTTTAAATTCTATCTCTTCTCTACTGCTGCTGCAAACTACTGACTATAGACCACTAACTACAGAGGTAGCCTGCGCTACTCTGCTATTGGTTACTTAGATCATGTGATCTTCCATTGTAACATTCTTCTTAAAGGTATATTACACATCAGATTACCACAGGCCTCCAAACCTGCAAGCATTCATAGAAACATAGAAAAGAGAGGCAGGAGTTGGTCAATCGACCCTTCAAGCCTGCTCTGCCATTCAATATGATTGTGGCTGATCCTCTATCTCATTGCCACACTCCCAGACTCTCCCCATCCCCCTTAATGCCTTTAGAGTCCAGAAATCTATCTATTTCCTTCTTTGATATACTCAGTGACTTGGCCTCCACAGACATCTGTGGTAGAGAATTCCATAGGTTCACCACCCTCTGAGTGAAAAGTTTCTCCTCATCTCAGTCCTAAATCGTCTACCCAGTCTCTTGAGATTGTGACCCCTTGTTCTAGACCCCCAGCCAGAGGAAATATTCTCCCTGCACCCAGTCTGTCCATCCCTGTCAGAATTTTATATGTTTCAATGAGATCTCCTCTCATTCTTCTAAACTCCAGTGAATACAGGCCTAGTTGGCCCTCTCCTCATACGACAATCCCGCCATCCAGGAATCAGACTGGTGAACCTTCACTGAATGCCCTCTATGGCAAGTGTATTCTTTCTTAGGTAAGGAAACCAAAACTGCACACAATACTCCAGGCAATACCTCATTTGGCAGACTTGCTGAGGTTGCTTGCTGCTGACTGCAGGGAATTTTGATAGTTTGTGTTGAAGAGTGTTTGGCTGGGAGCTTAACTCGTAGTACACTGAAATGGTGATACGGTCCTGATTTAGTGGGGTAAGCGAGGTAAGTCAGCAAGGTCACCATCCACCACACCATTGTCACATCTTTCAACTCCCTGTGTGTGTGTGTGGCTTCTCTTAGCAAGGGTTATCTTCAGAGGGTGGGGGTGAGGTCATGTGGAAGGAGCTTCCTTATTTGCCGGGACTTTTTCAGGCCCATAGCAACAGTGAAGCCCTCATGGCTAGCCCTCACTCCACTTGGACTCAGGCTAATCTCAGGCATCAGCAAGACCCCACCCAGGTTGGGGCAAGTGTTTCTACAGGGGGAGGGGGGGGGGGTTGTAAGCTGGGGGAGGAGGAGTTAAAATCAGGAGCCAAAAGTGTGTACAGTAATAACTAAAGGAACACTTAACCCAATGAGATTCATAATGAACTGGAACCCAAACCCCAGCACTCCATGGCTCAGCATATTTAATCTCTAAAGTACGATCCATGCTATTTTTATGGAAATATCTATAGCATTGCACAAAAATCATTCATTATCCTGTCTAGAGTTTTTGCAGTAGGAAATGTCACTGCTTGATGTATGGTTTTCCATTCTCACTAGCGGATGATGGTCTGAAAGCTGCATTTCCTTCAAATTACCTTGTTATGTTGGGAGGAGTAATCAGTGATTTATCCCCCCACATTTCTGGTATTGATCACATGCCACATCCAGGCCCAGCACCAGTTCATTTTGCATTCAAATCTCTCGGTCATTTTGTTAGCTCCTAAGCTGAGTCTCGTTTGTCTTCATTGTGCAGTTAAAATTAAACGTGATGCTCTGTCTGTGTTCCAAGATGCAAAGCGGCTAAATTCGCTGAAATGTGAATCAAAGATGAGACCTGTGCCTTTCAGCTATATTTAGAGGCTGATTTATGGCTTTCTCTGCCGTCTCCTAGAACTCAAAGCCTTTTTGTGGATACTGAAATAGGGCTCGCTTTCCATTTGAAAGAATAAACACATCGATAGCAATCTTAAACTATTGCTTACAGAGCACCCTGGCTGAGAGAAGAATTACCTAGAATTTACCACAGGTCGTTCAACCCAAATGGTCCATACTGTTTATTTTATTCATTCACAGCGAGTTGGCACCATTGGCTAGGCCAGCATTTATTGCCCATTGCTAATTGCCCTTGAGAAGGTGGTGGTGAGCTGACTTCTTGAACTGCTGCAGTCCATGTGGTGTAGGTACACCCACAGTGCTGTTAGGGAGGGAGTTCCAAGATTTTGACCCAGAGACAGTGAAGGAACGGCGATATATTTCCAAATCAGGATGGTGTGTGACTTGGAGGAGAATTTTCAGGTGGTGGTGTTCCCATGTGCCTGCTGTTCTTGGCCTTCTAGATGGTAGCAGTCATGTGTTTAGAATGTGCTTTCTAAGGAGCCTTGGTGAGTTTATGAAGTATATCTTGTAGATGGTACACACTGCCATCACTGTGTGTCAGTGGTGAAGGGAGTAAATGTTTAAGTTGATGGCTGGGTTGCCAGTCAAGTGGCCTTCTTTGAGCTGGATGGTGTCCAGCATCTTGAGTGTTGTTGGAGCTGCACTTATCCAGGTGAGTGGAGATTATTCTATCACACTCCTGACTTGTATGGACAGGCTTTGGGGAGTCAGGAGGTGACCTACTCACCAAATAATTCCCATCCTCTGACCTGCTCTTGTAGCTACAGTATTTGTATGACTGGTCCAGTTATATTTCTGGTCAATGGTAAGTAACCCCCAGGATGTTGATAGTGGGGCATTCAGCAATGGTAATGCCAATGAATATTAAGGGGAGTTGATTCTCTCTTGTTGAAAACGGTCATTGATTGGCACTTGTGTGACATGGATGTTTCTTGCCACTTATCAGTCTAAATGTGAATGCTGTCCAGATCTTGCTCCATATGGATAGGGACTGCTTCGGTATCTGAGGAGCCGTGAATGGTGCTGAACATTGTGCAATCATCAGCGAACATCCCCATTTTTGACCTTATTATGGAAGAAAGGTCATTGATAAAATAGTTGAAGATGGTTGGGCCGATGACACTACACTGCAGAGCTGGTGGAGTGATGTCCTGGAACTGAGGTGATTAACCTCCAATGACCACAGCCATCTTCCTTTGTGCTAGGTATGACTCCAAGCAGTGGAGATCTTTCCTCTTGATTCCCATTGACTCCAGTTTTGCTAGGGGTCCTTGATGTTACACTCAGTCAAATGTTGCCTTGATGTCAGGGGTGGTCACTCTCACCTCACCTCTTGATTTCAGCTCCTTTGTCCATGTTGGGACCAAGGCTGTAATGAGATCAGGAGCTGAGTGGCCCCGGAGAAACCCAACTTGAGCAAGTTATTGCTGAGTAACTCACTTGATAGCAATGGTGATGACCCCTTCCATCTGGATTTTTGTGGCAGGTCAGACCTAGGCAATTGTTCATATTTCTGGCTAGGTGCCAGTATTGTTGCTGCACTGGAACAGCTTGGCTAGGGGTGCGGCAAATTCTGGAGCACAAGCCCTCAGTAGCTAAGAGTCAACAACATTGCTGAGTTTCTGGGAATCAGTTATAGGCCAGACCAGGTAAGGATGGCAGATTGCCTTCCCTAAAGTGAACCAGTTGGGTTTTTATGACAATCGACATTGGCTTCATTGTCACCATTGCTGAGACTAGCTTTTAATTCCAAATTTTTTAAAAATTAAATTTAAATTCCACAGGCTGCCAGGCGGGATTTGGAACCTATGTCCCCAGATCATTAGCTTGGGCCTCTGGATTACCATTCCAGTGACATTACCATTATGCCACCACCTCCCCTTTACGTTGCACATGATCCTCCTCCAACCCTACTTCCCCTAACTCTATCAGCATATAATAGGGTCAATATAGCACAGAAGCAAGTCATTTGGCCCATCAAGTCCATGCCAGCTCTCTGTCCAACAGACCCATTCCCTTGCCCTAACCCTCTAGTTCTGCAAGTTAATTTCCCTCAAATTTTCCTCAAATTTCCTTTTGTAATCACTTATCATCTCCGCTTCCACCACCCCCATAGGCAGCGGGATTCTGGGTTATGACCACTCACTGCGTCAAAAATGTTCTTCCTCACATGACCCATCAACCTCCTGCTTAAAACCTTAAACCTGTGATCCTGAGTCCTTTTACCATTGACTAATGGGAATAGCTTTTCTTTGCCTACCTTATCTAAATCTGTTATAACTTCCATCAAATCTTTTCTCCAAGGAGAACAGCTCCAGCTTCTCCAACCTAACCTTGTAGTTAAAATCCCTCAACCCTGGATCATTCTGGTAACTCTCCTCTTGCACGAGATCCCTCACACCTCAAGATCCCTCACACCCTTCCTAAGGTGATCAGAACTGGATGCAATACTCCAGCTGTGACCTAACCAGAGCTTTCTAAAGGTTTGGCATAACCCCTTTGTATTTGTACTCAATTGCTTTATTTATGAAACCCAGGATCCCGTATGCTTTGTAAACCATGCTCTTCAATATGTCCTGTCACCTTCAAAGATCTATGCACCCCCCCACCCCCCACCACCACCACCCCTGGGTTCCTCTGTCCCTACACACTTTTTAGAATTGTGCTATTAGGTCTATATTTCATCTTCCTGTCCCTTCTGACAAAAATGCATCACCTATCAGGTTTCTGTGTTAAATTCCATCTGCCACTTGTCTTCCAATGCTGCCAACCCATCCACAGAAGGCCACTGAGTATATTCAGGAAAAAAATTGATAATTTTTTGGATACTGGGGGCATCAAGGGGCCTGAAGAGAAAGCAGGAATGCGGCGTTGAGATAGAGGATCAGCCATGATCTTCTTGAACGGTGGAGCAGGTTCGAAAGGGCAGAATGGCCTACTCCTGCTCCTAGTTTCTACATTTCTATCCATGTGCCATTGCAGGCAATTGGCATCCTTCTTTGTCACACCTCCAAGTTTGGCATCATCGGCAAGTTTTGAAATTTCAACCTGCTCCTTCCATCAATTTTCCCATTCTGTGATTACCCAGTTCCCCCACAAAGCCGTCGGGTCTATTTGCCTCAACTACTCCATGTGGCAGCAAGGTCCACATTCTAACTGCTTCCTGAATAAGGGAATTTCTCCTGAATTCTTTATTGGAATCATTCGTGACTATTTCACATTTATGTCCACCAGTTTTCGTTGGTGAGATCGTGATTGGTAGTCAACTTTTCGTTCTCCTCTTCCAAACTTTCAGAATGTCAATCTGCCCAGCCAATGTTTTTCCAAGGCACCACAAGAATGACAAGTGCTCTCACGCAGTTAAAAATAGCCAAAATCTAGAATAGACCAGATAAGGAGCAGGAGGGGAAGAAAGGAACCTCTTGTGCACAAAACAAATGATAGATTTGAGGCGCTTTAATTTTGTAATATCCTAAGGAAAAGGTACTGAGGCTCTTAACCTCTATCGGCCGAAGGTACACATCTTGTTGATAAAGGTTCTGTACCTGCCCTTAAAAGAATCAATTGGACACCAGATATTCAACCCGATTTTAAACCTTCTGGGATTGTTTTTGCCTCGGTGTGAGGAATGGACAACACTCCAACTGTTCGAAGGCAGGAATTTTCCATCCCCATTGGCATCAGGCATCATGGAGGGTGTGGAGTGGGGGAGGGGCAATATGGATGAGAAGGCCAAAAATCGGTCTTACGCCGTTTTGAAGCCAGATTGCGAATGTCCGCTCCACTTGTCAATAGAGGGCTGCATTTCCTGCTGCCACATGTCGGGAACATCATTTTAATAAATTTGCATCTAATTATAAGCCCCGCTTGCCAGAGTCATCCCCCCCCCACAGGTCTAACTTACCGCCCATGTAGGCGTGACTTCAGAACGGCACGCTTCACGACTGCCTTTACAAGGCGTGCACCTGGTGACCTGAACTTCGAGGGGAACTTGGGGGGGCGAGTGCACACAACCTTGTCCAGCGGTCTCAAGCATCTCCCATAGGACATCAAGGAAGAGGCGCTGCACATTCACGGGGAGAGCAGGCAAGTCGCTGGCGTTCAGTGCGGCGCCAGGGCAAGGGTCCCAGTGCCAGTCAGGCTGCGGCAGGTGAGGGGTGGGGGCAGGGAAGGGCAGGGGGCAAGGCAGCAGAGACTCAAGCACATACCAACTGCGCTGTGTTTGTACCTACACCACGCGGACTGCAGCAGTTCAAGAAGGCAGCTCGCCACCTCTTTCTTAAGAGCAGTTAGGGGTTAGTAATAAATGCTGGCCCGGCCAGCGGTGCCCATAGCCCAAAAATGAATTATAAAAAGTACTCAAGCACATGCCGGGATTGGGGGCAGGTTGGGGGAGGGGTTTGCTGGTGAGAGAAGCGGCCACACAATTGGAAAAGCTTGTCAGAAGTGAGCATTCTTCCGCAGCTGAGAGCTGAAGGGTTCTCAAAATTCCCACATTTTTCATATCATCAACAAGGATATAACTTTTGGACTTTTAAACTGCTAAGTGTAAAACCCTTCAGACAGGAGGGTGGGTCCATGAAGGCCTGGGGCTGCACATGCCCAGGCTTATTGAGTGCTTATTGATTGTTTTGCCTGAAACCAGACAACGAGAGGAGACAGAAGACGCATTCTTCCCTTTAATACAATCAACCCAGAGAAAGACTTCACCTCATACGAAACTGAAGCCCATGAAAATCTTGCATAAATAATCGCTACTAACTACTCAGGCAGGAAGGTACCATCAATTCAATTATGCAAACCTATCAATACTCCACACATACAATGGCTTACAGTTCAAAACTAGTTACTAGGCAGGAAGACAATGATAAACGTCATGCGAGCCCATTAAAAATAATGAGACAACAATCAGCTGGGGAAGCCCACCAAAATCAAACAAAGAACTAAGCTTGATTTGGATTCCGATAAGAAATTTGAAAGACAGTATAACTGGGCAGTCAGTTACGAGAGAGAGAGAGGGAAACCAGCTAGCAGGCAGTGAGCAGCTGGGAGCGGTTGAAGCCGAGTTTAAGCAGGGAGCTGAGCCAAGCGGAGGGAGGAGATCTGGAGGTTTGCAGGCCCGCAGGCAGCATCACGGCGAGGGGCACGGGGTGGCAGGCTCAACCGAAGACAACTAGGCCGCAACTGCAGCCCTCCACCAAGATCGACCACCCACAACCGCTCCCTCCACCCAACTGAAGAACCTTTGCAGATTCCACAGACCAGGACCACATGGGGACGGCAGGCCCCAGAAGACACAAAGAGCGTACCCCAAAACTGCAACTGGCTTACCTGGCTGGATTTCAAACTGTCAAGGAACCCTGGTTGGTGAACATGATCCCTGACCTCTCCTAGTTCAATTTAGTTATGTTTTGGGGGTGGGACAAGGGTAAGGGGATTAGTAGCGTGACTTTTCCCTCATTATGCCATGTGTTCCCCATTCTTAACCAAGTGTACTTTGAAAGTCTGTATAATCTCAGTGTAATCCTAATGTTATAAGTTCATTTGTGACTTCAATAAATTCAGCTTTTTTTCTCGCACCATAACCAGTTGTCTGCTGCACTTTGTCACAACCCACAAATAAGTCCAAGTTCTAGAACCCAGGGAGTGGGAGCAATTCTAATCGCTCAGAAGTCAGAGGTGAAACTGACTCACACCACCACCCCTTACAGAGCGTTCAGCTGCAGCTCCATTGACATGGTTAGAATCGGGCCTCTGAAGATTTACCAGCCACTCAAGCAAGGCAAAAGCATGAAAGTGCCACTAACTGACCAGGAGGACGTGGCTGACGATGCCTGTGCAGCAGCCTCAGACTGCAGCAGAGCGATGTTATAACAAGGCTCATGCTGCGACCCGGACTTTGGTGGAGCAAACTATAGGCATCTTGAGAACGAGGTTCCGGTGCCTTGATAGGTCTGGCGGAGACTGCAATACAGTCCCCAGAGGGTGTCGTGCATCATCGTCACTTGCTGTGCGCTCCACAGCCTGACCCTGCAACAGAGGGAGGAACTGGGTGAGGTGGAGACGGAGGAGCTGCACTTAGCGTCCGATGAGGAGGATTGTCGAAGGGGTGGTCCTTAAAGGTGAGGATGCCGGCAATGAGGCCGGTGTCATGGCCAGACAAGGCAGGCATGCTTGGGAGACACTTATACCTGCAAGATTCATGGTGGATGATGACGAGATGCAGTGAGGACAGTCCTGTCATCCTCACCTTGCACCTGTGAATGTTTGACTCCTGTGTGGCTGATGGCAGCTCACATACCCTCAGTGCTCAGGCTCTTGTCATGGAGACGCAGCTGAGGCCTGAATAGTCACTCGATTCCAGGAGGATGATGATGACATACAGTGAGGACACTCTATAGATCTTCACATATCCTCTGAGAATGAGTCCTGTCTGGCCAAGGAGCTAATTTGCGCTCAGTGATCAGGGTCATATCGTGGAAATGCAGCAGTGAAACTTTAAATGCACCTCGATTCTTGGTCAGCCTTCAGCACCTGACCCCTTCAGGAGCACACCGTCTCCGGTCACAGAGGCTGAAGAGATGGGGGCCAGCCCCACCTCAAAGATTCTGAGAGCACACAGAGAGAATGAGGGAACTCTGTGACACCTGCCCCTGACAATCTGCCAGCAATGACAAGCACCATCGAGGTGCAGGCATCAATAATGTGTCCAGGAAGTGTGAGGCCGGACCATCCCTTTGGTCTGAAGGATACACAAAGCACAGGGAAGAGGCCGCGGACTGAGACAACTGCCTTTATCTTCTGCAGGAAACCAAGTTTCATATCTGAGTGACATGAACACTGCTCACCAGAACAAGGAGCCATAGGCTGGGAGACATTGTTGGGAGTTTATTTACAATAGTGAACGTTATGTACAAGTGATTAACACCCGTGCCCAGAGTGTGCAACTACATCTTCTTAACCTTGGTTTAATTGGTTTTAACTCAAAAGAGTTACATCTTCTTAACTTTCCTAACCCTGCAACTATCTCTTGGTTCTCCTCCAACATCCCCCACAGAGGTGGAGGCAGCCTGCTGACTGCTACGCCCTGTCTGTGATGACCTTCCGGCAACCTTTGGAGGGCCGAGACCTGGAAGGCCCCGGCCTGTGTTCGAGGTCCTGCTGTGTGGCAGTGGCACCCTCCTTGGCCTGTGGAGCTGGAGCTGCTGAGGTCACAGGGAGAGAGGGTTCAGATGGGCCAGACACTCCCAGTCACCCGGGTAGATGGGCCCTGCCATGTGCACCTGCTGCCCCTCCTCTCTATGGGTGCCCGAGGGCCCCTGGCTGACTCCTTGAGGAGAAAGGGTCGCTGGAGTTAGATCAAGCTGCCCCACGCCAGTCTCGTGTACACACTGTTGGAGGCCAACAATGGCATCAGTGATGGAATTGAGCCTGTGCAGCAGTGCAGGAGCGACACCCTGGACCAAGGTTTCCATGGCAGCCGCCACCCTACTAGTGTTGACCTTGGTGCTTTGGCATGCCGGCACTATCACCTCAGGCTGAAGGTGGACGGACTTCTCCATCGTGCCTTGCAATCTGAGGGGTGCAGTGGACATCCCTTCCTGATGTTCCCGAACTTGCCTTTGCAGCTCCAGCAACCGAGATATAACCGAGCCCAGAGACTCCTCATCTGACTCGGACTCAGCAGACTTCTGTCTCCAGCAGTCCTCTGAGTGCTGGGAATCTGGGAAGTCCCTGCCACTGCCTGCTGTGGATCAGACAGTGCAAAGTGCTCACCAGATTGTCACCCCAAGGCTACATTAGAACTAGGCCCCAACAAGGTATGTGTCTGTGCACTGGTGGAGAGTGTGGGTGAGCACTGTGACCGGTCTTCAATTATGGTGTCCTCAGATTCTTCTCCTGAGGTCTCTGTGGGGCTTGAATTGAGGACCTAACACATGGACTCTCTCAGCTGCTTCCCAGATGTGCCTGCAAAAACAAGGAGAGATAAGTAGTGCATGGCCAGGGATTGCAGAACAAGAGAATTTACTCACAGCATGGTTGCCTGATGGATGTTGCACTGCTGGATCCTCACTTGGTTGAGCACTGCCAACCTCACCGTCAACACAGGAACTGTCCAGATTGTCGCTAACCAGCTGGACGACTCTATTTTCAAAGTCTGTGAGGACCTTGCTGTCAGGCGTTCCTCCACCGGTCTGTGACCCCTCCTTCTTGTTGTGTGCCAGTTTGTCCTGCATGAAGACAGATGGGGATAATGTAAGTAGGACACCTGCCAGGCCAATTGAGAAAAGGGTGCCTGGCATGTGTGGGTGCTGAGTGGTGCCATGGATGGGATGAGGACATGATCCGAAGGACAGATGAAGGTGTGTGTGAGGGAGTGAATGGTGAACAAGAAAAAATTATCCTGGGTCCCTGGGTTACCAGTCCAGTGACAATGTCACTATGCCACCGCCTCCCCATGAGTCCCAAGCACCGAGCCTTAGCAAGCTATTTTGTCACTCATGGGTACTGATGTGCCTCAGCTTGATGTGATGCATCAAGTGTGTTAGTCTGCTTGTCACCTCTCACTCTCAGCTCTCACTGCTGGCTAGCAGTGCAGATACAGATACTGGACCCTGTATCCGGGAAGCTTGGGACCAGATGTGTGCCAGATTTGGGGATTTTATGGATTTTGGGGCCTAGGCGTAGCATGTACTTATAATGCATTGAATAAAATACATTAAGTAAAGCACTCTTGGGGGAGGCGATGTAATCCAGTAATTCAGTAACAGTACCACTCTCGGGACCGGGGTTCGAATCCCGTCACAGCAGATGAAGGAGTTTGAACTCAGTAAAAATCTGGAATTAAAAGTCTAATGATGACCATGAAACCATTTTCGATTGTTGTAAAAACCCATCTGGTTCACTAACGTCATTTAGGGAAGGAAATCTGCCGTCTTTACCCGGTCTGGCCTACATGTGACTCCAAGGTGGCTGACTCTTAAATGCCCTCTGAACAAGGGCAGTTAGGGGTGGGCAATAAATGCTGGCCTAGCCAGCAACACCCATATCCCACGAATGAATAAAAAAACTCATGTGAATTTTCACCACATGTTTGAGGTACCAAAGTGCAAAAGTACTGTACCTAAGTGGGACTGAGTGACTTTGTTGGGTAGGGGGGTGGTGGGGGGTAGGGGGGTGGTGGGGGGTGGGGGGGGGGGGTGGGCAGGTGCTGATTGGTGAGGGGCAGTGCTGACAAAAAGGAAAAATGCTCATGGGGAGATGGTTCAATTAATCTCTGGTCTTCTCAGTTTAAGGACAATCTGTCGGACTCATTACAACCACGCCAAGTGAATCACCATTTCCGTACGTTATTTGCTACTTCCCACATAAATGTCCTGTAACACTGGTTATCGAGTGTTCCTGTAATCAATAGCTAACATCAGTTAAGTGAAAGTTGTAAATTGGATAATGAATTAGCAAGGTAATAGGAAACAAAAGGTAGTTATCAATAATAGTAATTCCAACTGGGCAGATTTCACCTGAAGCATCCTGCTGGTTACTCGCAATGTGGGCCTTCGCTTGCTGTTTCTGATATTTATAAAAGTTCTTCAAGTGGAGGGTTGGAAACAAAGGGCTAACGTTCCATCGAGGCAGAGATTGTGATCTATGTTTACCCCGCGCCCGGCTCGGGTGATACATGCAGCCCATTTGGAATGCACTGCTTACTGGCTGCGCACTCATTAGGGGGTCCAGGTGGGTGTGTTACTAGCGTGAGCTCCTGCTCGCCTGTACCTCTTAGAGAAGAGGCTCCATTCTGGCTACAGCAACATGTGGAATAGTTTGGAAAAATGTTTCAGAGAAGGAACAAGTGTACCGGTGGAGCAGCTGGCCAGAGATGGATCTTGCAGGTTCTACGATGCGGCATTGAAGACCTTTGGAGGGGGAAACGAGGAGAGAGAGAGATCACATTTTTGCATGAGGTGAGGAGGCCCTCTAGGCACACTCGGCGCAGGGAATAGGAACAGCTGATCATCGAGATTAATTCATGGAGTCTAACCCCCAGGGTTGGGCTGCAGTGATGCCAAAATGTTCAATGGCCTCTCACGAGTGATCCAGGCCAGTGTATGCCTCTCCAACTATCATCTCCTACCCATCTCATCACCATCCTCGCACACTATTCTGTCACTCGTCCATTGGCAATCTCTAGCATTCCGAACTCGTGCTACCCTTCAGGTCCTGCCCCTCACCCTCACACAGAGTCCAACGTTTCACACCCATATCTCACAACATCAGCGTACTACCAGCTATTCAGCTATGACAGGCAAATTTTGGATGACGAATCACCGACCATTGATCTGACACTCGCAGCCACCAGCTCAGACACGGGCACGACTTGAACTGTAGAAGGAGCTAGAGAGATGGGATCAACGTATGGTGGGGGGGTCACTGGGCACAGCTGGCAAGGGAGAAGGAAGGATTGCACCATATGCCAGTCCCCTGGAGCACGAGGTCGAGGACGAATTCTGATGACCTTGATCGGGCGGCGTACCAGGGAAGGCTCGTGGGCATGTACTCGGAGACGCTTGGCGCATTGGCAGGCCTGCTACAACGGTCATCTGGAGGAGAGTTGGAGGTCCTTTCCCAGTGTGGAAGGGGTGGCCAACTCTCTGAGGCCTCGCTCGTGGAAAACCACCCCCCACCACCCCCCAAGTGAGGTCGGCCATTGGTCTCCGCGACCATTGCGGCACAGACGGAAGCAACCCAGCTCCTGAATGTGGCAGTGGAAGCTCGGCTCAGGTCACGAGTTCCATAAAAGCAAAACACTGCGGATGCTGGAAACGTGAAATAAAAACTGAAAACGCTGGGAAAACCTGGCAGGTCGGAGTGAGAAATAAAGTTAATGTTTCGCGTTTTTACGGCAGCCGTACGGAATCGAAACGTTAACTCCGTTTCTCTCTCCACAGGTGCTGCCCGACCTGCTTTTCCGGCGTTTTCTGTTTTTGTTTCAGGAGTTCCATGCTTGTTGCCAGGTAAACCCACCTTGTTGCCATGCAGGCTGAGGCTGTCTGGCTGTCAGAGTGGTCCAGCGACCTGCGCTCCAGCAGATTATCAGGAGCCATACTGAGTGCCGCCCTGTGGAAGTGGAGCGGATATCTGCTGTCCTCCCTCAGGATGACGAGGACCTCAGAGCATCAAGGTGACGACCCAGAATTTCACCAGGACAACCAGCGGTGGCATTAAATACAGCTCTGTTGTCACCACCCGCACTTTGTGACTAACAAGCTGATCTGGAAGGCAGTCCTAGACATATTGTTCTTTTTGCCATTACCTACCCTGTTGCACCTTTGAATAATTAAAGTCTTGTGGCCCCAGTGTTTCTGAATATTCTGTATAGTTCTTCCTAAACCTCATTCCCGCTGGTTGGAGCTCAATAATAAGCACCCAAAAGATTCATATTTCCCATCTTAGTTCTTAACTTGAACCAAATAGGTTCATTATCAGCCATGTCTTCTAGTGTCGTAATGGAGTCTTTAATTAAAGATCCCCCTCAGTCTTTTTTTCATGATTTCTCCTATATTTTATTACCGGGAATGATTGGCTCCCTTACCTTAGTTATGCTTCCATCAATGCTATTGTTAGATACCACCTGCAGCATTTTTATTCAGGCTACCTTGTGCAGACAACTGTGCACTCCACGTCCCCAACATCCATCATTCTGCATTGATTCAACAAGGCAGGTCAGTAATCTCATTACCAGCAGGAAGGACAACTCATGATCCTAATAGCCATTGACAGCATGCTATGTTCAAGGACTCCTTTAAAGAAATGCTTGGGATTTAATTAGCATTTGCATATTTAGTAAATAACAAATCTCCCTGAGAAAGGTCAACAACTAACAATGTCATGAACAGGTACTGAAAATAATCAAAAAGGCTCATGGAATGATGGCCTTTATATCTAGAGAGCTAGATTTGCAAGGGGATAGAAGCCATACTTCAGCTAGAAAAAGTCCAGGGCAGCCCACTGGAGTGGGCCCAACCAGCGAAGCCTACGTGAATGTGTTAATGAATGTGAATCAATTTAAAAAAAAGTACTCTGAGCAATTTTGGGTATCACACCTTAGGGAGAAGGACATTGGTCTTCAAGGGAGTGCAGCTCAGAGTTACTAGAATGGCACCTCGACTCTAAGGGTTACATTGCGAGGAGTGATTGTACAAACTCAGGTTCTATTTCCTGGAACGTATGTCAATGTATAAAAAATCACACTGATGGCAACCACCTTGTTAAAGCCAATTACTAGTTAAACAGGTGATGGGCACATTGATTATCCCATGTAAACGGAATAAAAAGATACAGCTGGAACATTGTGAGAAGCCACTTGAAAGTTAGTAGCACTGAGGAGCTGTCTTGAAAATAAACCAGCTTGAACCAAAAGACCAGTCTGGGTTAATTCTTCAGCTACAACCGCTTATTGTGACTAACAATGTAGAGTTGAAGGTGTGATTTGATAGAAGCTTTCAAGGTATTAAGGGTAGGGTGGATTGGGAGAAATTTCTGTTGTTTGTGAAGTATAGAGCTAGGGAGGGGCCTTAGACTTAAAATGAAAGCCAGCTCAGGAATCGCCCAAGTGGAGGTAGAAATTTGGAAACCTCTTTGTCAAACAGGACTTTGGGCTGGATCGATTGTTAATTTTAAAAACTGAAATTGATATATTCTTGCTCGCCAAAGGTATGAAGGGATAGGGGAGAAAGACAGGTTGTGGGTTGAGGTTGCGGATCTGCCTGGATCTCATTGAGCGGCAGAACAGGCTCAGGCGAACCTCCTCCTCTTCCTATGTTCCTAAAAAAGCAATCCACTTTTGTTGACCTCCCACAGTGAAGTGGTTGATGTACCTTTGACTTCATTTGTAGCTCTGTGGATATGCTGTACCGTTTGACCCACAGAACAAAGACATTCCACCTTACTTTTTGCACAAGTGGCTGATCTTAAGTCGGGCTGTAGAGATGCCACACTTGGTCTCAGAGCCTGCGGCTCAGATAAAAGATAAAAAATCATCCAGAACTCGCTTGTCAGTCCTTCTACCTCTGAGGCAGCAGGTCATGGGTTCACACTCCATTCAAGTACTAGTCACAAATTGGAGGAACAGACTGAACAAATAGTTTAAAATAAAACTTCTTAAAATTGTATTGAAAATTGTAAATTTGGTAGATTGATGAGGAAAGGAATATCCAGTTCATAACTGGTATCCCTGGTTTTTGAAACAGGAAAATTAGCTTGGATTAATTTTGTGCAGGTTTAATATCCTTTATCCGAAACCTCGGCTAATTGCATTTTGTAGCTCAGATTTTTCAGGTTTTCGGATACTGCATATAAGCTTACGTAACAGTAACCTAAGCCTAGGCTAGCTATAGTCTGAAGTAAATAATGTGGTTAGAAAAGTAAGACCATAAGAACGTAAGATATAGGAGCAGAAATTAGGCCATTCGGCCCATCGAGTCTGCTCCGCCAGTCAATCATGGCTGATAAGTTTCTCAACCCCATTCTCCCGCCTTCTCCCCGTAACCTTTGATCCCCTTACCAATCAAGAACCTATCTATCTCGGTCTTAAATACACTCAATGACCTGGCCTCCACAGCCTTCTGTGGCAATGAATTCCATAGATTCACCACTCTCTGGCTAAAGAAGTTTCCCCTCATCTCTGTTCTAAAAGGCCTTCCCTTTAATCTGAGGCTCTACCCGCAGGTCCTAGTCTCTCCTAATAATGGAAACATCTTCCCCACGTCCACTCTATCCAGGCCTTTCAGTATTCTGAAGGTGTATCACTCAATAATAAATGCAGGGTACCTGAACAAGTTTATTTTTGATGGATTCACCACAAAAATCACAAGATAAACAGTGCAGGCAAACAACTAGACTTCCATGCTAAAGGTTAATGAGGTTCAAAAAGAGTGTAGCTTTTGGATGTGTTCACTTTTCAGATTTACGGATAAGGGATACTCCACCTGTATTGCGAGGATTTAAAATATTTTGAATTGTAAAAGATAAATTCAGTTTGTAAGTTGTATTTCTACTTAGAATAATTGAGGCTTTTAAGCAATGAGGAAGGGATGCTTCATGGTCATAAGGCGATACATTACAGTAATTGTTCAAGTCAGATTAATGTAATAAAAACAAAAAAACTGCGGATGCTGGAAATCCAAAACAAAAACAGAATTACCTGGAAAAACTCAGCAGGTCTGGCAGCATCGGCGGAGAAGAAAAGAGTTGACGTTTCGAGTCCTCATGACCCTTCGACAGAACTTGAGTTCGAGTCCAGGAAAGAGCTGAAATATAAGCTGGTTTAAGGTGTGTGTGTGGGGGGCGGAGAGATAGAGAGACAGAGAGGTGGAGGGGGTTGGTGTGGTTGTAGCGACAAACAAGCAGTGATAGAAGCAGATCATCAAAAGATGTCAACAACAATAGTACAATAGAACACATAGGTGTTAAAGATAAAGTTGGTGATATTATCTAAACGAATGTGCTAATTAAGAATGGATGGTAGGGCACTCAAGGTATAGCTCTAGTGGGTTTTTTTTTTTTATTTTATATAATGGAAATAGGTGGGAAAAGGAAAATCTTTATAATTTATTGGGAAAAAAAAAGAGAAGGGGGAAACAGAAAGGGGGTGGGGATGGGGGAGGGGACTCACGACCTAAAGTTGTTGAATTCAATATTCAGTCCGGAAGGCTGTAAAGTCCCTAGTCGGAAGATGAGGTGTTGTTCCTCCAGTTTGCGTTGGGCTTCACTGGAACAATGCAGCAAGCCAAGGACAGACATGTGGGCAAGAGAGCAGGGTGGAGTGTTAAAATGGCAAGCGACAGGGAGGTTTGGGTCATTCTTGCGGACAGACCGCAGGTGTTCTGCAAAGCGGTCGCCCAGTTTACGTTTGGTCTCTCCAATGTAGAGGAGACCACATTGGGAGCAACGAATGCAGTAGACTAAGTTGGGGGAAATGCAAGTGAAATGCTGCTTCACTTGAAAGGAGTGTTTGGGTCCTTGGACGGTGAGGAGAGAGGAAGTGAAGGGGCAGGTGTTGCATCTTTTGCGTGGGCAAGGGGTTGTGCCATAGGAGGGGGTTGAGGAGTAGGGGGTGATGGAGGAGTGGACCAGGGTGTCCCGGAGGGAGCGATCCCTACGGAATGCCGATAAGGGGGGTGAAGGGAAGATGTGTTTGGTAGTGGCATCATGCTGGAGTTGGCGGAAATGGCGGAGGATGATCCTTTGAATGCGGAGGCTGGTGGGGTGATAAGTGAGGACAAGGGGGACCCTATCATGTTTCTGGGAGGGAGGAGAAGGAGTGAGGGCGGATGCGCGGGAGATGGGCCGGACACGGTTGAGGGCCCTGTCAACGACCGTGGGTGGAAAACCTCGGTTAAGGAAGAAGGAGGACATGTCAGAGGAACTGTTTTTGAATGTAGCATCATCGGAACAGATGCGACGGAGGCGAAGGAACTGAGAGAATGGGATGGAGTCCTTACAGGAAGTGGGGTGTGAGGAGCTGTAGTCGAGATAGCTGTGAGTGTCGGTGGGTTTGTAATGGATATTGGTGGACAGTCTATCACCAGAGATTGAGACAGAGAGGTCAAGGAAGGGAAGGGAAGTGTCAGAGATGGACCACGTGAAAATGATGGAGGGGTGGAGATTGGAAGCAAAATTAATAAATTTTTCCAAGTCCTGACGAGAGCATGAAGCAGCACCGAAATAATCATCGATGTACCGGAGAAAGAGTTGTGGAAGGGGGCCGGAGTAGGACTGCAACAAGGAATGTTCCACATACCCCATAAAGAGACAGGCATAGCTGGGGCCCATGCGGGTACCCATAGCCACACCTTTTATTTGGAGGAAGTGAGAGGAGTTGAAGGAGAAATTGTTCAGCGTGAGAACAAGTTCAGCCAGACGGAGGAGAGTAGTGGTGGATGGGGATTGTTCGGGCCTCTGTTCGAGGAAGAAGCTAAGGGCCCTCAGACCATCCTGGTGGGGGATGGAGGTGTAGAGGGATTGGACGTCCATGGTGAAGAGGAAGCGGTAGGGGCCAGGGAACTGGAAATTGTTGATGTGACGTAAGGTGTCAGAGGAATCACGGATGTAGGTGGGAAGGGACTGGACAAGGGGAGAGAGAAGGGAGTCAAGATAACGAGAAATGAGTTCTGTGGGGCAGGAGCAAGCTGAGACGATCGGTCTACCGGGGCAGTTCTGTTTGTGGATTTTGGGTAGGAGATAGAAGCGGGCCGTCCGAGGTTGGGCAACTATCAGGTTGGAAGCTGTGGGAGGGAGATCCCCAGAGGAGATGAGGTCAGTGACAGTCCTGGAAACAATGGCTTGATGTTCAGTGGTGGGGTCATGGTCCAGGGAGAGGTAGGAGGAAGTGTCTGCGAGTTGACGCTCAGCCTCCGCGTGGTAGAGGTCAGTGCGCCAGACAACAACAGCACCACCCTTGTCAGCGGGTTTGATGACAATGTCAGGGTTGGACCTGAGAGAATGGAGTGCAGTAAGTTCAGAGAGAGACAGGTTAGAATGGGTGAGAGGAGCAGAGAAATTGAGACGACTAATGTCGCGCCGACAGTTCTCAATGAAAAGATCGAGAGAAGGTAAGAATCCAGAGGGAGGGGTCCAGGTGGAGGGAGAATATTGAAGATGGGTAAAAGGATCCGTTGAACTGGGAGAGGACTCCTGCCCAAAGAAGTGAGCCCGGAGACGAAGACGGCGGAAGAAGAGTTCAGTATCATGCCGAGCCCGAAATTCATTGAGGTGAGGGCGTAAGGGTATGAAACTAAGTCCTTTGCTGAGCACTGAACGTTCAGCATCGGAGAGGGGAAGGTCAGGGGGTATAGTGAATACACGGCTGGGGTTGGGATTGGAAGATGGGGTGGGGACGGAGGGACAGGCAGGGGTGGAGGGTCCTAGATGGGTGTTGGTGTCGATGAGTTGTTGGAGCTTGCGTTCCTTAGCACTTGAGAGAAAGAGAAAAAGTTTCTTGTTGAGGCGTCGGATGAGCCGAAGGATAAAATGAAACTGGGGGCACGCGCAGCTTTGAAAAAGGGTACGGCGGTGCTGCTGGAGGGAGAGGTCGAGTGTGTTCATATGGCGGCGCATGGCACTGAGAGTGGATTTCAGAATGTGACGGGAACAGCAGTCCGAGAAACGTTTTATGTCCCGGAGATACCTATAATCCTGGGTGGGTTCGAAACATGAGGGGTGGAATTTCAGTTGAAATCCATGTGGGGTAAGTCGGAGACGGAGACAGTCACTGAGAAAGGAGATATGGCTGTGAAAGCGGGTTTTAGTAAACACCTTGTCAAACACTAGGAGAGAAATGGAAAGCAATGAAGGTGCACAAGGCAACAGAGAAATCCGGAAATCTTGTCGCAGAGAGGAACAGAACTTCTTCAAGGAGGTAGGCATTTCTTGAAGAGCAGTGGCAGTCAATTAAACACAGAGATAAAAACAAAAAAACTGCGGATGCTGGAAATCCAAAACAAAAACAGAATTACCTGGAAAAACTCAGCAGGTCTGGCAGCATCGGCGGAGAAGAAAAGAGTTGACGTTTCGAGTCCTCATGACCCTTCGACAGAACTTGAGTTCGAGTCCAGGAAAGAGCTGAAATATAAGCTGGTTTAAGGTGTGTGTGTGGGGGGCGGAGAGATAGAGAGACAGAGAGGTGGAGGGGGTTGGTGTGGTTGTAGCGACAAACAAGCAGTGATAGAAGCAGATCATCAAAAGATGTCAACAACAATAGTACAATAGAACACATAGGTGTTAAAGATAAAGTTGGTGATATTATCTAAACGAATGTGCTAATTAAGAATGGATGGTAGGGCACTCAAGGTATAGCTCTAGTGGGTTTTTTTTTTTTATTTTATATAATGGAAATAGGTGGGAAAAGGAAAATCTTTATAATTTATTGGGAAAAAAAAAGAGAAGGGGGAAACAGAAAGGGGGTGGGGATGGGGGAGGGGACTCACGACCTAAAGTTGTTGAATTCAATATTCAGTCCGGAAGGCTGTAAAGTCCCTAGTCGGAAGATGAGGTGTTGTTCCTCCAGTTTGCGTTGGGCTTCACTGGAACAATGCAGCAAGCCAAGGACAGACATGTGGGCAAGAGAGCAGGGTGGAGTGTTAAAATGGCAAGCGACAGGGAGGTTTGGGTCATTCTTGCGGACAGACCGCAGGTGTTCTGCAAAGCGGTCGCCCAGTTTACGTTTGGTCTCTCCAATGTAGAGGAGACCACATTGGGAGCAACGAATGCAGTAGACTAAGTTGGGGGAAATGCAAGTGAAATGCTGCTTCACTTGAAAGGAGTGTTTGGGTCCTTGGACGGTGAGGAGAGAGGAAGTGAAGGGGCAGGTGTTGCATCTTTTGCGTGGGCAAGGGGTTGTGCCATAGGAGGGGGTTGAGGAGTAGGGGGTGATGGAGGAGTGGACCAGGGTGTCCCGGAGGGAGCGATCCCTACGGAATGCCGATAAGGGGGGTGAAGGGAAGATGTGTTTGGTAGTGGCATCATGCTGGAGTTGGCGGAAATGGCGGAGGATGATCCTTTGAATGCGGAGGCTGGTGGGGTGATAAGTGAGGACAAGGGGGACCCTATCATGTTTCTGGGAGGGAGGAGAAGGAGTGAGGGCGGATGCGCGGGAGATGGGCCGGACACGGTTGAGGGCCCTGTCAACGACCGTGGGTGGAAAACCTCGGTTAAGGAAGAAGGAGGACATGTCAGAGGAACTGTTTTTGAATGTAGCATCATCGGAACAGATGCGACGGAGGCGAAGGAACTGAGAGAATGGGATGGAGTCCTTACAGGAAGTGGGGTGTGAGGAGCTGTAGTCGAGATAGCTGTGGGTGTCGGTGGGTTTGTAATGGATATTGGTGGACAGTCTATCACCAGAGATTGAGACAGAGAGGTCAAGGAAGGGAAGGGAAGTGTCAGAGATGGACCACGTGAAAATGATGGAGGGGTGGAGATTGGAAGCAAAATTAATAAATTTTTCCAAGTCCTGACGAGAGCATGAAGCAGCACCGAAATAATCATCGATGTACCGGAGAAAGAGTTGTGGAAGGGGGCCGGAGTAGGACTGCAACAAGGAATGTTCCACATACCCCATAAAGAGACAGGCATAGCTGGGGCCCATGCGGGTACCCATAGCCACACCTTTTATTTGGAGGAAGTGAGAGGAGTTGAAGGAGAAATTGTTCAGCGTGAGAACAAGTTCAGCCAGACGGAGGAGAGTAGTGGTGGATGGGGATTGTTCGGGCCTCTGTTCGAGGAAGAAGCTAAGGGCCCTCAGACCATCCTGGTGGGGGATGGAGGTGTAGAGGGATTGGACGTCCATGGTGAAGAGGAAGCGGTAGGGGCCAGGGAACTGGAAATTGTTGATGTGACGTAAGGTGTCAGAGGAATCACGGATGTAGGTGGGAAGGGACTGGACAAGGGGAGAGAGAAGGGAGTCAAGATAACGAGAAATGAGTTCTGTGGGGCAGGAGCAAGCTGAGACGATCGGTCTACCGGGGCAGTTCTGTTTGTGGATTTTGGGTAGGAGATAGAAGCGGGCCGTCCGAGGTTGGGCAACTATCAGGTTGGAACACCCCACCAGCCTCCGCATTCAAAGGATCATCCTCCGCCATTTCCGCCAACTCCAGCATGATGCCACTACCAAACACATCTTCCCTTCACCCCCCTTATCGGCATTCCGTAGGGATCGCTCCCTCCGGGACACCCTGGTCCACTCCTCCATCACCCCCTACTCCTCAACCCCCTCCTATGGCACAACCCCTTGCCCACGCAAAAGATGCAACACCTGCCCCTTCACTTCCTCTCTCCTCACCGTCCAAGGACCCAAACACTCCTTTCAAGTGAAGCAGCATTTCACTTGCATTTCCCCCAACTTAGTCTACTGCATTCGTTGCTCCCAATGTGGTCTCCTCTACATTGGAGAGACCAAACGTAAACTGGGCGACCGCTTTGCAGAACACCTGCGGTCTGTCCGCAAGAATGACCCAAACCTCCCTGTCGCTTGCCATTTTAACACTCCACCCTGCTCTCTTGCCCACATGTCTGTCCTTGGCTTGCTGCATTGTTCCAGTGAAGCCCAACGCAAACTGGAGGAACAACACCTCATCTTCCGACTAGGGACTTTACAGCCTTCCGGACTGAATATTGAATTCAACAACTTTAGGTCGTGAGTCCCCTCCCCCATCCCCACCCCCTTTCTGTTTCCCCCTTCTCTTTTTTTTTCCCAATAAATTATAAAGATTTTCCTTTTCCCACCTATTTCCATTATATAAAATAAAAAAAAAACCCACTAGAGCTATACCTTGAGTGCCCTACCATCCATTCTTAATTAGCACATTCGTTTAGATAATATCACCAACTTTATCTTTAACACCTATGTGTTCTATTGTACTATTGTTGTTGACATCTTTTGATGATCTGCTTCTATCACTGCTTGTTTGTCGCTACAACCACACCAACCCCCTCCACCTCTCTGTCTCTCTATCTCTCCGCCCCCCACACACACACCTTAAACCAGCTTATATTTCAGCTCTTTCCTGGACTCGAACTCAAGTTCTGTCGAAGGGTCATGAGGACTCGAAACGTCAACTCTTTTCTTCTCCGCCGATGCTGCCAGACCTGCTGAGTTTTTCCAGGTAATTCTGTTTTTGTTTTGGATTTCCAGCATCCGCAGTTTTTTTGTTTTTATCTCTGTGTTTAATTGACTGCCACTGCTCTTCAAGAAATGCCTACCTCCTTGAAGAAGTTCTGTTCCTCTCTGCGACAAGATTTCCGGATTTCTCTGTTGCCTTGTGCACCTTCATTGCTTTCCATTTCTCTCCTAGTGTTTGACAAGGTGTTTACTAAAACCCGCTTTCACAGCCATATCTCCTTTCTCAGTGACTGTCTCCGTCTCCGACTTACCCCACATGGATTTCAACTGAAATTCCACCCCTCATGTTTCGAACCCACCCAGGATTATAGGTATCTCCGGGACATAAAACGTTTCTCGGACTGCTGTTCCCGTCACATTCTGAAATCCACTCTCAGTGCCATGCGCCGCCATATGAACACACTCGACCTCTCCCTCCAGCAGCACCGCCGTACCCTTTTTCAAAGCTGCGCGTGCCCCCAGTTTCATTTTATCCTTCGGCTCATCCGACGCCTCAACAAGAAACTTTTTCTCTTTCTCTCAAGTGCTAAGGAACGCAAGCTCCAACAACTCATCGACACCAACACCCATCTAGGACCCTCCACCCCTGCCTGTCCCTCCGTCCCCACCCCATCTTCCAATCCCAACCCCAGCCGTGTATTCACTATACCCCCTGACCTTCCCCTCTCCGATGCTGAACGTTCAGTGCTCAGCAAAGGACTTAGTTTCATACCCTTACGCCCTCACCTCAATGAATTTCGGGCTCGGCATGATGCTGAACTCTTCTTCCGCCGTCTTCGTCTCCGGGCTCACTTCTTTGGGCAGGAGTCCTCTCCCAGTTCAACGGATCCTTTTACCCATCTTCAATATTCTCCCTCCACCTGGACCCCTCCCTCTGGATTCTTACCTTCTCTCGATCTTTTCATTGAGAACTGTCGGCGCGACATTAGTCGTCTCAATTTCTCTGCTCCTCTCACCCATTCTAACCTGTCTCTCTCTGAACTTACTGCACTCCATTCTCTCAGGTCCAACCCTGACATTGTCATCAAACCCGCTGACAAGGGTGGTGCTGTTGTTGTCTGGCGCACTGACCTCTACCACGCGGAGGCTGAGCGTCAACTCGCAGACACTTCCTCCTACCTCTCCCTGGACCATGACCCCACCACTGAACATCAAGCCATTGTTTCCAGGACTGTCACTGACCTCATCTCCTCTGGGGATCTCCCTCCCACAGCTTCCAACCTGATAGTTGCCCAACCTCGGACGGCCCGCTTCTATCTCCTACCCAAAATCCACAAACAGAACTGCCCCGGTAGACCGATCGTCTCAGCTTGCTCCTGCCCCACAGAACTCATTTCTCGTTATCTTGACTCCCTTCTCTCTCCCCTTGTCCAGTCCCTTCCCACCTACATCCGTGATTCCTCTGACACCTTACGTCACATCAACAATTTCCAGTTCCCTGGCCCCTACCGCTTCCTCTTCACCATGGACGTCCAATCCCTCTACACCTCCATCCCCCACCAGGATGGTCTGAGGGCCCTTAGCTTCTTCCTCGAACAGAGGCCCGAACAATCCCCATCCACCACTACTCTCCTCCGTCTGGCTGAACTTGTTCTCACGCTGAACAATTTCTCCTTCAACTCCTCTCACTTCCTCCAAATAAAAGGTGTGGCTATGGGTACCCGCATGGGCCCCAGCTATGCCTGTCTCTTTATGGGGTATGTGGAACATTCCTTGTTGCAGTCCTACTCCGGCCCCCTTCCACAACTCTTTCTCCGGTACATCGATGATTATTTCGGTGCTGCTTCATGCTCTCGTCAGGACTTGGAAAAATTTATTAATTTTGCTTCCAATCTCCACCCCTCCATCATTTTCACGTGGTCCATCTCTGACACTTCCCTTCCCTTCCTTGACCTCTCTGTCTCAATCTCTGGTGATAGACTGTCCACCAATATCCATTACAAACCCACCGACACCCACAGCTATCTCGACTACAGCTCCTCACACCCCACTTCCTGTAAGGACTCCATCCCATTCTCTCAGTTCCTTCGCCTCCGTCGCATCTGTTCCGATGATGCTACATTCAAAAACAGTTCCTCTGACATGTCCTCCTTCTTCCTTAACCGAGGTTTTCCACCCACGGTCGTTGACAGGGCCCTCAACCGTGTCCGGCCCATCTCCCGCGCATCCGCCCTCACTCCTTCTCCTCCCTCCCAGAAACATGATAGGGTCCCCCTTGTCCTCACTTATCACCCCACCAGCCTCCGCATTCAAAGGATCATCCTCCGCCATTTCCGCCAAATCCAGCATGATGCCACTACCAAACACATCTTCCCTTCACCCCCCTTATCGGCATTCCGTAGGGATCGCTCCCTCCGGGACACCCTGGTCCACTCCTCCATCACCCCCTACTCCTCAACCCCCTCCTATGGCACAACCCCTTGCCCACGCAAAAGATGCAACACCTGCCCCTTCACTTCCTCTCTCCTCACCGTCCAAGGACCCAAACACTCCTTTCAAGTGAAGCAGCATTTCACTTGCATTTCCCCCAACTTAGTCTACTGCATTCGTTGCTCCCAATGTGGTCTCCTCTACATTGGAGAGACCAAACGTAAACTGGGCGACCGCTTTGCAGAACACCTGCGGTCTGTCCGCAAGAATGACCCAAACCTCCCTGTCGCTTGCCATTTTAACACTCCACCCTGCTCTCTTGCCCACATGTCTGTCCTTGGCTTGCTGCATTGTTCCAGTGAAGCCCAACGCAAACTGGAGGAACAACACCTCATCTTCCGACTAGGGACTTTACAGCCTTCCGGACTGAATATTGAATTCAACAACTTTAGGTCGTGAGTCCCCTCCCCCATCCCCACCCCCTTTCTGTTTCCCCCTTCTCTTTTTTTTTCCCAATAAATTATAAAGATTTTCCTTTTCCCACCTATTTCCATTATATAAAATAAAAAAAAAACCCACTAGAGCTATACCTTGAGTGCCCTACCATCCATTCTTAATTAGCACATTCGTTTAGATAATATCACCAACTTTATCTTTAACACCTATGTGTTCTATTGTACTATTGTTGTTGACATCTTTTGATGATCTGCTTCTATCACTGCTTGTTTGTCGCTACAACCACACCAACCCCCTCCACCTCTCTGTCTCTCTATCTCTCCGCCCCCCACACACACACCTTAAACCAGCTTATATTTCAGCTCTTTCCTGGACTCGAACTCAAGTTCTGTCGAAGGGTCATGAGGACTCGAAACGTCAACTCTTTTCTTCTCCGCCGATGCTGCCAGACCTGCTGAGTTTTTCCAGATTAATGTAATGTCTTGCAGTATTATCAAAATATCTACAGTGTCTATTGTTGAACCAAGAACAAACTTTGCATGGAATAAAACTGATTTTGAAAAATTTATTCCAGAGTTGTTTTGTCCTGGCAAGATTTTGGGGTCAACAAATGAAGAAAGAGCCAAAGAGACTGGAAATAGAAAATACATTTTGAGACAGAGAGAGAGAGAAAAGTTTATACGGCGGTGTAAAGAAAGGGAGCTTGGTGATGATGATGGCCCGATCGCGTGTGCAAAGTAACCTATCCACTTCCTCAGGGGCAGGAAGGATTTCTTGGGAGGATTGGTGGAATGACACTAGGCCTTGGTAGGGCAGTGCATTTACAGAGTGCGGCATCATGGAAGGGAAGAAGTGCAGGCGCTATCTGCCCAGAAATTGCCTGCGATTCTTCTTCATGAAGTAAATATGATCCCCAAGCTTTTGATAACTTTTGAAATTGTGTAATAAAATAACAGGAAACTTTCAATAATGGAAAGCAAATGGCCCCAGTTAGACAAAGCTTTTCATTACGTTCATTCAATTACTGTAGACCAATGGTTCTGCTTTTGTGAAGGTGAAAATGCAGCTATCCTATGTGAAAGTTAAACACACGAGCATGATTTTTAGACAATACATTTGCCTATTACCTACCACACACTGAAAACAATATCCAACAGTTGGTGAAGGTGTGGACTGAGAAACAATAAGATGTAGCAATGAGGGGTTTGGGCGTACTGTAGCCTATGTGGACTGATGAATGAATGTTCCATCAAACGATCTCCATGCTCCATAATTAGCTCTAAACTTTGTCATAAACAGTACCCTAAATGAAACAGAAGACGGTTTGGCCAAACGCCATTTCATCAAGATCAATTTCTCTTTAAACGAGGGATAGAACTGTGACATCATAGAGCAAGTCTCCCCCTCACAATGAACCTCATGGTGAGACCAAACATCACAATCAGTTTGAAAGCGGGATAAGTTTGAGGCAGGAAGCTGCACAATCAGTTTACGTGAAAGAAATGGAGCTGCACTGATGGTCTGCACTAACCACCTGTCTAGGGATAAATTTGATCGTCTTGAAGACCTGAACAAGTTTACTTTGTGAAGGGAGCCTGAACACTGATAATGTCATCGGCCAGTAGGCTCAATGGAAGATTCTGAACATGGAAAGTTTGTCTTAACATGGTTTTCTTGTAATTGTATTGGACGTTTACAAATTTGTTTAATATTGCTGCTTAGTAGGATGGAATAGTTGTGTGTTGTCTCCCGTAGATCTTCCATGTGGTTGCTCTTACATGGTTGGGGCCTGGAGTCTGATTTCTGCTGGTTAATCAATCCCACTCATAGCTCCCTCCTTGGAGTCCCTGATTGACTGTCTCACTGCCAGTCTCTGAGGTTGGTGCCTCATGCCCTGTTCTGCCACTATATTTAGCAACTTAACATCATTGGCGTTGTTAATATGTTCTGCATGTTGGGCAAATATCATCAATGATGACCAGACATACTGTAAAGTTCCAGGTAGACATTTAGCCCTTGTTAACTATGATGCAGTAGAGGGCTTGACAGAACTTGCTTATCTCCACTGGCATTTCTTTCAGCAAGGAATTGTTGAAAAGGCTTGCCACCAATATCACATATAACCCAGCAAGAATTTGACTCAGCTCCAGCTCTGGCACTGTTTGGCTCCTGACTCACTGGCAGCAAACAGCATCAGTGGATCCTGATCATGGTGTCCAGCACCACTGATGATCTGGGTGTCCAGCTCTACAGAGGTCCACATCCAAGAAACACAAAGCACTGTTTCAAAGCACGTTGCCTACCCGTCATGTTCACCGGGTTGCAACCATGGGAACCCGTTCTTAACATTCTAATTCATTCTGTCATTATGATCGAAATGAAGCTCAACACTTTCATCAAGGTGAGGCCCTCAGCAGTTGAGTCAAACCATCATATCACAGAGCCAGCCACCTCCAGAGGTCCTCAGCATTAGAGATACCAGTCTTCAACCAATTCGATTCACCCAATGTGATATCAAGAAACAACTGAAGGCACTGGATACTGCAAAGGCTATGGGCCCTGACAATACTGCAGCAATAGTACTGAGACGTGTGCTCCAGAACTTGCTGCACCCCTAGCCAAGCTGTTCCCGTACACCCACAACACTGGTATCTACCCAGCAATGTGGAAAATTGCCTAGAAATGTCCTGGACACAAAAGGCAGGTCAAATCCAACCTGACCAATTATTGCCCCATCAGTCTACTCTCGATCATCAGTAAAGTGATGGAAGAAGTCTTCAACAGTGTCATCAAGCGGCACTTGCTTAGCAATAACTTGCTCACTGATGCCCAGTTTGGGTTCCGCCAGGGCCACTCAGCTCCTGACCTCATTACAGCCTTGGTTCAAACACGACAAAAGAGCTGAACTCCCAAGGTGAGGTGTGAGTGACTGTCCTTGACATCAAGGCAGCGTTTGACCGAGTGTGGCATCAAGGAGCCCTAACAAAACTGGAGTCAATGGGAATCAGGGGGAAAAAACTCTGCTGGTTGGAGTCACACCTCGCACAAAGGAAGATGGTTGTGATTGTTGGTGGTCAGTCATTTCAATTCCAGGACATCACTGCAGGAGTTCCTCAGGATAGTGTCCTAGGCCCAACCATCTTCAGCTGCTTGATCAATGACCTTCCTCCCATCATAAGGTCAGAAGAGGGGATATTCACTGACGATTGCACCATGTTCAGCACCACTGATAATTCCTCAGATACTAAAGCAGTCCATGTCCAAATGCAGCAAGAACTGGACAATATCCAGACCCGGGCTGACAAGTGGCAAGTAACAGTCAGGCCACACAAGTGTCAGGCAATGACGATCTCCACAAGAGAGAATCTAACCATCGCCCCTTGACGTTCAATGGCATTACCATCACGGAATCCTCCACTATCAACATCCTGGGCGTTACCATTGACCAGAAACTGAACTATACTAGCCATATAAACACTGTCGCTACAAGAGCAGGTCAGAGGCTTGGAATCCTGCGGCGAGTAACTCACCCCCTGACTCCCCAAAGCCTGTCCACCATCTCCAAGTCACAAGTCAGGAGTGTGATGGAATACTCTCCACTTGCCTGGATGAGTGCAGCTCCAACAACACTCAGGAAACTTGACACCATCCAGGGCAGCAGTGTGTATCATGTACAAGATGCACTGCAGAAACTCACCAAGGCTCCTTAGACATGACCTTCTAAACCCACGACCACTACCATCTAGAAGGGCAAGGGCAAAAGATACATGGGAACACCACCAGCTGGAAGTTCCCCTCCAAGTTACTCACCATCCTGACTTGGAAATATATCGCCGTTCCTTCACTGTCGCTGGGTCAAAATCCTGGAACTCCCTCCCTAACAGCACTGTGGGCGTCCCTACATCACATGGACTGCAGCGGTTCAGGAAGGCAGCTCACCATCACCTTCTCAAGGGCAATTAGGGATGGGCAATAAAATCCTGGCCCAGCCAGCGAAGCTCACATCTCATGAATGAATAAAAAAAAAAATCCTATTACACTGAGATGAGATCAGACATCATAATCAGTTTGTAAACTGAGCACATTTGTGGCCGGAGGCTGCATCAGTTTCTGTGAAAGAAATGGAGCTGCATCCCTGTCATGAATCTGCAGACATTGAATGATTTATCTCAACACGGTTATCTTGTATAATAATTTGTGAATGCTATAACAAGCAATATGATCTGTATAACACCCAGTAATATTGATGCAAAGAAGGGTGGATTAGTTGAAGTTGCTGTTGCTAGTAAATCTTCAATATTGCTGCTTTATATTATGTTGGAACATGGTCACTCATGGTTACACAGCAACTCAGACTTCCCTGTTTCCTGTTATCCCTCAGCAACTGGCTGCCACCTATTCTTGCATTTGGTGTCCACACCCTGTTCTGCAAAAGAATGCAACTACTTAACATTACTGGTCAGAGACAAAGAATCCCATACCAAAACAGAATTACCTGGAAAAACTCAGCAGGTCTGGCAGCATCGGCGGAGAAGAAAAGAGTTGATGTTTCGGGTCATGAGGACTCGAAACGTCAACTCTTTTCTTCTCCGCCGATGCTGCCAGACCTGCTGAGTTTTTCCAGGTAATTCTGTTTTTGTTTTGGATTTCCAGCATCCGCAGTTTTTTTCTTTTTAACAAAGAATCCCACGGCTGCCCATAGCCAACACACACTGTTCCCTGGGCCATGACCACATGGAAACCTGTTTCTGCACTCGAGCGCAGCTCAAAGTAAAGCTTCATCTCGATGTGGCCCCTTTAACTGGATGAGTCAAACTGCGACTTGGCAGTGCCAATCTCACCTCAGCAATATGCGTCACAGCGAGATCAAACATCACACAGTAGGTGCGTAAACTGGGTAAGCTTGAGGCAGTGGGCTACACAACCAGTTTAAGTGAAGGAAATGGAATTGCAAAGGTTGCTGCTAACTGGATGATCTATCTGGCCCTGAATGCGACCAGCTGGAAGATCTGGACAAGCTTACTTTGTGAAGGCAGCGTGAGCAATGGTAAAACCATCAACCATAAACCATCTATAGCTGAGATAAAGTCAAGAATGCTTGCTGAGCATTTTGCTGGTCTGTGGCGGGTTCCTACTTGTAATACATTTTGCATGCCGTGAAGAAGCATTAGCATAAAACGTTTTAATGGTTGCTGATATTGAAAGGTTTGGCTCAACATAACTTGAACCATAATTTGTGAAGGGCAGGCCAAACTCAGGAAAACCGCTGCATGGTAGGATGTAATCGATGTATTTGTTGTCACGAGTATTTGTGTACGGAACCAGATTTCTGACGGTTAATCAGCCCCACTCTCCTTGGAGTCCCTGACTGACGAGTACTGCCAGCCGGTGAGCTTGGTGCTTTGAGTGCTGTAACTACATTCAGCAAGTTAACTTCATTGGAATTGATGTTGTGTCTGAATGCACGCAGTATACGAAATAAGGTAAATGAGCTTGTGGCACAGATTGAAATTGGCAGATATGATGTGGTGGGCATTATGGAGACTTGGCTTCATGGGGATCAGGACTGGGAGCTAAATATCCAAAGATGTACATCCTATCGAAAAGATAGGCAGGTTGGCAGAGGGGGTGGGGTTGTTTTGTTAGTAAGAAATTAAATTAAATCGATAGCAAGAAATGACTTAGGGTCAGATGGTGTAGAATCTTGAGGAACCGCAAAGGTAAAAAAACCATAATGGGAGTTATGTACAGGCCTCCGAACAGTAGTCAGGATGTGGGGCACAAGATGCACCAGGAGATAGAAAAGGCATGTAAAAAAGGCAAGATTACAGTGATCATGGGGGATTTCCAAATGCGGGTAGACTGGGAAAATCAGGTTGGTAGTGGATCCCAAGAAAAAGAATTTGTGGAATGTCTACGAGATGGCTTTTTGCAGCAGCTTGTGGTGGAGCCCACTAGGGAACAGGCAATTCTAGATTTAGTGATGTGTAATGAGGCAGATTTAATAAGGGAGCTTAAGGTGAAGGAACCCTTAGGAGGAAGTGACCATAATATGATAGAATTTACCCTGCAATTTGAGAGGAAAAAGCTGGAATCAGATGTAACGGTATTAGAGTTGAATAAAGGCAACTACAGAGGCATGAGGGAGGAGCTGGTCAGAATTGACTGGGAGATGAGCCTAGCGGGAAAGACAGTGGAACAACAATGGCAGGAGTTTCTGGGAGTAATTTGGGAGACACAGCAAAAATTCATGCCTAGGAAGAAGAAGCATACTAAAGGGAGGACGAGGCAACCATGGCTGACAAGGTAAGTCAGGGACAGCATAAAAGCTAAAGAGAAAGCATACAATGCAGCAAAGACCAATGGGAAACTAGGGGATTGGGAAGCCTACAAAGACCAACAGAGGACAACAAAAAAAGAAAAAAGGAGGGAGAAGATTAAATTTGAGGGTAAACTAGCCAGTAATATAAAAGAAGGTTGCAAGAGTTTTTTTTTAGATATATAAAGCATAAGAGAGAGGCAAAGGTGGATATTGGGCCGCTGGAAAATGACGCTGGAGAAGTAGTAGTGGGGAACAAAGAAATGGCGGAGGAACTGAATAGGTACTTTGCATCAGTCTTCACAGTGGAAGACACGAGTAACATCCCCAAAGTTCAAGAGAGTTGGGGGGCAGAGGTGAATATGGTGGCCATTACCAAGGAGAAGGTGCTAGGAAAACTGAAAGGTCTGAAGGTGGATAAATCACCTGGACCAGATGGATTACACCCCAGAGTTCTGAAGTAGATAGCTGAAGAGATGGTGGAGCTGTTAGTGGTGATCTTTCAGGAATCACTCGAGTCAGGGAGGGTCCCAGAGGACTGGAAAATCGCTAATGTAACCCTCCCTGTTTAAGAAGGGAGTGAAGCAAAAAAAGGAAATTACAGGCTGATTAGCCTGATCTTGGTCGTTGGTAAGATTTTATAGTCCATTATTAAGGATGAGATTTCAGAATACTTGGAAGTGCATGATAAAATACGGCAAAGTCAGCATGGTTTCATCAAGGGGAGGTCATGCCTGACAAATCTGTTATAATTCTTTGAGGAGGTAACGAGTAGGTTAAACAAAGGAGAGCCAATGGATGTTATCTACTTGGACTTCCAGAAGGCCTTTGACAAGGTGCCGCACAGGAGGCTGCTCAGTAAGATAACAGCCCATGGTGTTAGAGGCAAGGTACTAGCATGGATAGAAGATTGGCTGTCTGGCAGGAGGCAGAGAGTGGGGATAAGGGGATCCTTCTCAGGATGGTGGCTGGTGACTAGTGGAGTTCCACAGGGGTCAGTGTTGGGACCACAACTTTTCACTTTATACATTAATGATCTAGATGAAGGAACTGAAGGCATTCTGGCTAAGTTTGCAGATGATACAAAGATAGATGGAGGGACAGGTAGTATTGAGGAGATGGGGAGGCTGCAGAAGGATCTGGGCAGGTTAGGAGAATGGGCAAAGAAGTGGCAGATGGAATACAATGTGGGGAAGTGTGAGGTCATGCACTTTGGTAGGAAGAATAGAGGCATAGACTATTTTCTAAATGTGGAGAGAATTCAGAAATTTGGAGTGCAAAGGGACTTGGGAGTCCTAGTCCAGGATTCTCTTAAGGTTAACTTGCAGGTTGAGTCAGTAGTTAGGAAGGCAAATGCAATGTTGACATTTATTTCAAGAGGACTAGAATATAAAAGCAGGGATGTGCTGCTGAGGCTTTATAAGGCTCTGGTCAGACCACATTTAGAATATTGTGAGCAATTTTGGGCCCCGTATCTCAGGAAGGACGTTCTGGCCCTGGAGAGTGTCCAGAGGAGGTTCACGAGAATGATCCCAGGAATGAAAGGCTTAACATATGAAGAATGTTTGAGGACTCTGGGTTTATACTTGATGGAGTTTAGAAGGATGAGGGGGGATCTGTTTGGAACTTACAGAATACTGAAAGGCCTGGATAGAGTGGAAGTGGGGAAGATGTTTCCGTTAGTAGGAGAGACTAGGACCTGAGGGCAGAGTCTCAGAGTAAAGGGAAGACCTTTTAGAACAGAGATGAGGAGAAACTTCTTTAGCCAGAGAGTGGTGAATCTATGGAATTCATTGCCACAGAAGGCTGTGGAGGCCAGGTCATTGAGTGTAGTTAAGACCGAGATAGATAGGTTCTTGATTGGTAAGGTGATCAAAGGTTACTGTGAGAAGGCAGGAGAATGGGGTTGAGAAACTTATCAGCCATGATTGACTGGCGGAGCAGACTCGATGGGCCGAATGGCCTAACTTCTGCTCCTAGGTCTTATGGTCTATTGGTCTTATGACATTGTTAGAGATATTTTAGAGGTTGTACTAAAATGATCAATGTTTGAGAGACGCACTGTAAAGTCCATAGTTAATATTTACCCCCAGCTCCTGTGCATCTGGGGCAGAGGCTAATGGAACTGTCTTATCTCCCATAGAACTCCCTCTCAGCAAGGACTTGTTGAAAAGCCTCGGCACCAATAGATATGGCACAGCAAGAGATTGATTCAACTCCAGTCAAAGTCCCCACCAGTAGTGACCAGCTCCTCTGCTTCCACAAGCTACCATCAGTGCATCCTGATCAATAGTGTTCAGCACTACCCGCGATCTGGACTCTCCAGCTCTATATTGGTCCAAACCCAAGCAACGTAAGTACTGTTTCAAAGCACATTGGAACGCTGGGGCCAACCTTAACCAGGAAAAGGAGAAACGGAGGAACAATCCCATCACCTGCCAGGTTCACTGGGTTGTAACCATATGGAAACCTGTTTTCAACCGTCTCGCTTATTCTGCCACCCTGATCTAAATGAAACCCGAGGGTTCTATCCAGCTGTGGCCCCTTTAACTGCTGGAGTCAAACGGTGACATCACAACTCCAAGTCTTACCCTCGCAATGTGCATCACAGTGTGGTCAAACATCACAATGCCTTTGTGGACTGGGTAAATTGGAGGCAGGAGGCTGCACAATCAGTTTAAGTGAAGGAAATGGAAATGCACAGACTTGAGGCCTTTTTTATGGAGCCCACAAGAGCGGGAAACGTGATGCGCAGGGTGACTTAATTAGACAGGATACGGAATTTCGATTTCCCAATGGCAGGCTGAGGTGCAGAGATAAAGTCAAGAATGCTTGTTGAGCATTTTGCTGGTCTGTGGCGGGTTCCTACTTGTAATACATTTGACGTGCCATAAATAAGCATTAGCATAAAACGTTTTGATTACTAATTCTGGCATCAAGATAAAGTCGGTGGCGTGCGAGAGTCTTCACGATCGTTTTAAGGTGGCAGGCACCAGTCGGCTTTGTGCAGTTGTGCGTAAGGCCAGCAGTTCTCCTTGTTTAGCTCTGCAGCACGAGGGAGGGGAGCAGGAGAGGCCTGCAAGGAGGCTCAGGACCGGTGAGGGTGAGGGGGTTGTGGAGTGAGATCAGGGGTGTGGAGGAGTGAAGTGGGAGGGCCTGGTGTCATGGGTTTTGGTGGTTGGCAGAGTGGGTGGTGGGGACAGTCAGTCAAAGGTATGAAAATGAGGGGCCTAAATGGCGGTATTAGTACAGTCCAAATGTGTGTCCATCTCAGGAACAGGGATGGCTCAGAGTCCCTACAGGGCATTGAGTTCACCTACAACATTTCAATTATTCCCGCTAAGAGTGATCTCGGACAATGCCCTCGAAAGTACATGGAAGGGTGGGACATCTGAGCCTGCAGTTCAGCCATGTCCCAGAGAGTGCTGACTGAGTACAACACTGGAGGCAAAGATGAACATTTATTAAAGAGTGAACAAAAAAAACATTGTTTCTTCCACAATGAAGGAAATATCTTTAACTCACCCGTAACTGCTACTGCATGATGCGTGCCAGTACATTTAGCTCTCAGACTAAGCTAGTCACAGCGAATAACGGCGATGCACAAATGAATAAAGGGGAAACCAATGTAATGTGAAATATTTACAAGTGAAATTTATATTTGAAAAATACCCCTCCCACGTTGTTGCTCTTAAGCCTTTAATTTAATGGAACTGTAACTGGGCAGGAAATTTGTGGCCATGATGCAGAGCCACCGTGTTTGACCAGGAGGCTCTTACAACCCACCTGTAGCTGCAGCATTGTTTCACCGATGAAAAGCTCCCCCGCTGGCTGCACATTCAGACGGGTTTTGCATGCACACTTTGAATTTTAGTCGTGATCGCTTGCAAAATGGGAAAAAGAGGTAGTGAGTAAGTGGGGCACAGTTCCAGTTAAGACATTGAAAATGGCATGCTATTGACAAAATCGTGGTGCTGATCTATCCAGGGCTGAACGTGATCAGGTAGGCGATCTGAACAGGTTTACTTTGCGCAAGGAACATGAACAACGATAACGTCATCAATGGAAAGTTGCAGACATTGAAAGGCTTGTCTCAACAATGGTCATCTTGTATTGTAATATGTGAAGGATATTACAAACTCTGTTAATACTGCTGTACAGTAGGGTAGAATAGTGATAGTCATTGTCACAGGTAAATCTTCCATGTCATTGCTCGTAGGGAGTCGGCACCCGGAGCCTGATTCCTGCTGGTTAATGAGTCCCACTCTCAGCTCCCCCCTTGGAATCCCTGACTGACCATCTCATTGCCAGTCTGTGAGTTTGGTGCTCATGCCCGTTTCTGTAACTGTGTTCAGCAACTTAACATCATCGGCATCGTTTGAGGGGCTCTAGAAAAACATTTGGGGAAAAGAAATCATCAATGTTTTCTAGATCATTCTAAAGTCTCATATAGACATTTGCCCCTCGCTTACCTATCGTGGAGAATAGAGATTAATGAACTGGAAAATCTTCAATAGCCTTTCTCTCAGGAAGGAATTGTTGAAAAGCTGTCGGCAGCAACACTGCGAGAATTTGATTCGGTTCCAGCTAAGATCCCAACAGCACTGATTTGGCTCCCTGGTCTCTGGCACCAAACCAGCATCAGTGGATCCTGATCATGGTGTCCAGCACCACCAATGATCTGGGTGTCCAGCTCTACAGCAGTCAAAACCCAAGAGACACAAGCACTGTCTCAAATCACGTTCGTACATTGGAACAATCCCATCGCCATTGTCTACTCCGCCATGTTCACTGAGTTGTTATCACGGGGAAACCCTGTTTTTCCATTCGAGATCATTCTGCCACTGTGATCGAAAGGAAGCCCACAGGTGTTTGTCCAAAACCCGCATTAAGGTGTGAGGCCTTTAGCTGGTTAAGTCAAATTGTGGCAGATCAATCATCACCTTTCTTTCCACTGAGATCAGACACTGGAATAAGTTTGTAAACTGGCGTATTTGAAGCAGGAGGCAGCACAACTAGTTTTAGTGAAAGGATTGGAACTGAACAGACTGTTGCTAACTGGCTGATCTATCTGAGACTGCATGTGGTCGGCTAGAAGATCTGAACAGGTTGGAATGTGGCCCAGTGGCAACATCATCAATGGAAAGATTGGTCAACAGACTGCAGCCATTGAATGGTTTGCCTAAAATCACCTTGTATTGTGATTCGAGAATGTCAAAATCAGCAATATGATCAGTATAACAAAGGCCATAATATTGTTGCATTATAGGGTGGATTATTTGAATTTGCTGTTGCTAGTAAATCTTCAATATTGCTGCTCGTACATCATAGGGTCTTGGAACCTGGTTACCGTTGGTTACAAAGCCCCATTGTCAGGTACATCCCTTTTATCTTCACTAACCAGCTCCTCTCCCTGTCCTTGGATTCAGCGTTCGCTCCCTGTTCTGTACAAACATATAACTGCTTACCATCATCGCTGGATCTCCCTTGGCATCGCTGGTGTCTGTCTGAAAGATGGGCCGTAGTTACCAGTCCTTACTGGGCCCCACGGTGAAGCCTCAGGAAGGCACTTACTCTCCCACCCCTGCTACCTACATGTACAAAATATAGGGGAGCTGGTGATATAGGGGTAATGTCACAGGGCTAGTAATATGGAGGCCCAGAGTAATGCTCCTTCCATGGCAGCTGGTGGAATTTAAATTCAAAACCTGGAACTTAAAGCCAGCCTCAGTACTGTTGACCATGAAACTATTATCGATTGTTGTCAAAGCCCATCTGGTTCACTTTTACCCTTTAGGGAAGGAAATCTGCCCTCCTTACCTGGTCTGGCCTATATGTGACTCCAGACCCACAGCAACGTGGTTGACTCTGAACTGCCCTCTGCAATGGCCTCTAGCAAGCCACTCAGTTCAAGGGCAATTAGGAGTGGGCAATATGTCTTGCTGGCGATGCCTACACCCCATAAAAGAATAAAGCAAAGCTAAACAGAACTGGCCGTTCTCTCAGCAATAACTTGCTGAAAGTTTTCTCTGTTGTTCAGTGCATTTTTTTAGGGATCAAAGGAATGACAACATAAGGGTAGAAGCTGAGAGGGAGGGAGTGAATAATCCGTTTCTTAAATTATTCTTCAGCGCAGCTAAGGCTTGGAGAATGAAAGGTCGGGATGGGGGCTGTTAAAGAAATTCTTCACACAGATGGTTAGATATTGAGACAGAAACTGTAAAGATGTTTTAAAGGACTTGTCCAACTCCACAAGAGATGGAATATTCTGCCTTTAATACTAAACTGGCAGCAGCAACCTTACAAGGAACAAAAGAAGCCAATCAGTTTTGCACCCAGGATCTGTATTCACTGTTTACAAATTAAGTGGTTTTTCCATATGAGGGAGGGGGGGAGGGGGTAAAAAAAAGCACCTAATGTTGCACTTGATGCAATCCAGCACTTCCTGTGTCTAATTTCTTCTTCTGCCACAGGTACATAGCTGGCGTCAGGATGAGCGAGAGGAATAAATGGGAGTTTTTTTTTTATCAAACTACCAATACATTCAAGTAATGAGAAAGAAAACAGCAAAGGTAACTGAACCCAATACAAGAGAGAGCAAATCCCAACCAAGTAGAGGTACCAAAAAGGAGGGAGCCGTGTAATTGAAATTCACCTCATTTCATTCCCCTGTGTCCCAACCACTTTTCAGTGCCAGCTCTCCATCCTTGAATTTATAATTTAATTGACGGGTCAACAACTACCCTCCCCACAGACCTTTCTAAATACCTTGTTGTGGCAAACAGCTGAGGCAACTGCCTACGATCTGTGGATTACGTTCTGGTCGCTTAAGTCACTGAGATATTCATCATTACCATCACTGGCTTTATTCTGACACCTATTTCTATTGTTCATTGTACGTTTCCCCTAGCCAGTCCTCATAACCCAACATTGCACCATGTTTATGTTTAGACCCCATCCTTACAGCCAAAGCTGACCAATGTCAACTGAGCATCCACCCTGGGACTGAAGAGGAACATCTGAGAAACTCCAGTATTCTGAGTGGGGTCGATACCTCTGAGGGTGCCAGTCTCAAATGCGCTGTTGCCAAATGAAGCCTAGTGTTCTGGGGCTGGGTTAGTATCACCAGGGAGGCAGTGGTTGCCTCTTGTGAAGAACTCACCGACAGTAGCTGGTGGTGCCTGGGCGAACTCTGGCATCAGTATGCATGGCCTCCTCAGAAACAGCTGAGGCCAGAGGGGGATTCAGGGAGACCTCGGTATATTTTGGTACCGGTGCCTCACCTGATGGTATGGACCAAGATGGCAGAAAATGGTTAATGAGGGTCATTAACCAATCCATTTCATTTTACAGGATTGAGGTACCAATTCTCCCCTTAAGGTTTTCGTGTTCAGAATGGAACTTGCCATGGTCAGCAGCACAGCACTGGTGTGGGAGGAGTGGGGGGCACGGGGTGCTGTGGGGCACACAGGGCTTGTTCAATGCAGTGGTCAGGCTGGGAAGCCTCCAAGCTGTGAAATTGAAGAACTGCAGCTCTGTCCATGTGAGAGGCTGCTTGTTATGGCACAGCTGATGGTAAATGCTGAGCTGCTCAAATCCCAAAGGGAAACTTGAAACAACTGCCACAACTGCTTTGTAATTTGTATATTTATTTGAGATGCATGCTTTGAATGCATTAAGTAGTAAGTCCACCAAGACTTCCAAGAGTTAGAGGGTTTTTACTAAACTAAATTAAACAGTTATTAATAAAACAAATAATTTTAAGCAGCTACATAAGCCTACAAATTATGACTATAACTCCGAGCTCCCCTGATTAATCTAACTCCCAGTTACACCTCCATTAAGGCAACAGTAAAACACGTAGATTTAAAAAGATCCATGCAAAGTAGAATGATACCTTGAACAGTCAAATTTAAAGTGAGTTTTCTTAACTTCAGTTCTTTGTAGACAGCAGCTTGAAGCTTAGATGCTGGAGGTTTTTCACACTTGTTAGATCTTAGAATTCCTGCCCTTCTACACAGCCTTCTCTCCTTTATACATATTTTCCCCTTTGAATGTAAATTCACACTGTTTCACTATGCCTTTGGACTTTACCTCTAATAATAAAAATCTATCATACTAATTTTGCCAGCAATCTTTGGGGAAAATAAACACTTATCCTGGCTAGGTGTAGCATTTCACCCCCTCATTTGAATTCAAGTTACTCTGGTTTATTTAAAAATGCAAATGTTCCCTTTACACCTCGCATTCTAAAACATCACCCACGTTTACCTATTTAGCATTTCAAACATAGCTTCTCTTATATCATAGCCTTCAGGAAAGCTGTCGTTAATTCAATTAAGTCCCACACACACACACTGACAAACACACACATACATAGGCACAGACCCCAATATTACTCTACAATTAATTCCAACAACATTATGAAAATGAGTATACCTTCCTGACACTGCTGCTCACAGCACTTCTTCTGGAAGTGTGCTGCTGCTACTTGACAGGTTATTTCCAACTTCTTGGGAGTCAGTTCACCTGTCCTGGATTCGCTTAATCTTCACTTCCCTGCTCTCAGCCTTCCCCACAGCACGGGAGCAGCTTATGCAGCTCCACCTTGAATCACTGATAAGGAACAAGAGGAGCAGCAACTCCAATACCAACAGCACCAACAGCAGCCGGAGCAAAGCAATCAGCAGCACCAGCTGCCTTCACCTCAGCCACATGATGCTCCACGGGGCAGAGGTGATGGTGACAGAGATCTTGCTGGGAAGGGAATGGGGGTGGTCAGACCCCAAAACGGGGTCTACAGGCAGCTCTTTCAATCTGTGGGAGCCCCAGATCCAAGCAATTAAGCTCAACCTGGAGGCTCAGGCTTTCAAGGCAGGTCATGACATCTGCAGCCTCCTGGAATAAGAGCTCTGTCCCAGTGGACCAGCTGGGCACACATTGCCAGTGTTCATCAATGTGCCCGTCACCAGAGGGCCAGCCCACAGTTTTCTGCATCTCCCTGGAGCTCTGCCCTTTCCTCTCCTGCAAGATGAAAAGGAAGAGGACTGAGAGTGTAAAAAAACGGATTGCGGGGAGAGGAGGGAAGGACAACACTTGTGCGCAGGGATTGTGGAGTTTGGCACCTTGAGCGAGTTACGCCACTCACCTGTCCTGCCTTCCTGAGACCCTCGAACCCCCTGGGGGCACTGATTCTGGGTTCGAGGGATTACATTCCTGCTGTTCATTTCCTTGGTCACATCATACCAAGCCTGCTCTTGTGCCTGGAAAATATCACTTCACAGTCCATCCAATCCCAAAGCAGAAGCTCCAACTAAGGGTCCGAGTCGCGAGTGGCAGCTTTGCCAATTCTCCACTCCATTCCTGTGGTTGCTGAATCCTCAGGAATCAATGTCCAGTTCTGCCATTCTAACCTCTGCCAGGTTGAAATGTTATCCAGATGCTGCAGATGTCAGCAACAACCTGACATGAAAGACTGAGAAATCCTTCCCTTGACAGGTTCATGTCAGCCCACCGAACTTCATTTACTGAATTGTCTGGTAAACAGGGAGACAGGGTGGCAATGCTGGGGCTGAATTAAACAGCTATGGCAAAACCCATTCCTGAGCCCAATGGGTTCCAAACTTGCTACCGACCTCCCCACTGTGTGCAGGTCCCTTAGGACAAGATTCCGCCCATTGATCCTTGAACCATATAGGGAGATCCCACCTGCCACATTTATTCAGAGTGGGAAATGCAACAGTCAGGACAGTGAGCAGTTCTGTAACCTGCCTTGACCAATGGATGATCCACACTGAGGGAGCCCAGATGCTACCTCGGTTTAAAAATAAGGGACCGATTATTTAATATGGAGGTGAGGGGACAGTTTTTCTCTCAGAGGGTTGTGAGTCTTTGCAACCCCCTTCCCCAGAGAGCTGTGGAGACAAGGTCATTGGAAATTTTTAAGGCAGAAGTAGATAGAAACATAGAAACATAGAAGCAAGAGTAGGCTATTTGGCCCTTTGAGCCTGCTCCGTCATTCATTATGATCATGGCTGATCATCCAACTCAATAGCCTGCTCCTGCTTTCTCCCCATACCCTTTGATCCCTTTCACCCCAAGAGCTATATCTAACTTCTCCTTGAAAACATTCAATGTTTTCCAATGGAGGAACAACCCCTCATCTTCCGATTAGGCACTTTACAGTCTTCCGGACTTAATATTGAGTTCAACAATTTCAGATCATGAACTCTCTCCTCCATCCCCATCCCCTTTCTGATCCCCCTTTTTCCAATGATTTATGATTTTTTTAAACCATATTTTTTTCATTTCTCTCATATTTTAAAATTTATTTCGATCTATTGTTTCGTCTCCACCTTTTGGCCCATTTTGATCCCTTCCCCCCACCCCACCCGCACTAGGGCCATCTGCCACTAGCTTGCTTCCCTTAATGTCCCCATTAGCACATTCTTTAGATAATATCACCACCATCAACACCCCTTTGTCCTTTTGTCTTTGACAATCTCTTCTTGGCCTATCACTGGCCACGTATCAAGCTCTCCTGTCCCACCCCCTTCTACCAGCTTATATTTCATCTCATTTCTATATGTCTTGGTTCTGATGAAGGGTCATACGGACTCAAAACATCAACTATCCCTCTCCGCAGATGCTGTCAGACCTGCTGAGTTTTTCCAGGTACTTTTGTTTTTCTTCTAGATTTCCAGCATCTGCAGTATTTTGCTTTTATCTTAATGTTTTGGTCTCAACTACTTTCTGTGGTAACGAATTCCACAGGCTCACCACTCTCTGGGTGAAGAAATTTCTCCTCATCTCTGTCCTAAATGGTCTACCCCGTATCCTCAGACTGTGAGCCCTCGTTCTGGACTTCCCCACCATCAGGAACATCCTTCCTGCATCTACCCTCTCTAGTCCTGTTAGAATTTTATAGGTTTCTATGAGATTCCCCCTCTCATTCTTCTGAACTCCAGCAAATATAATCCTAATTGACTCAATCTCTCCTCATGTGTCAGTCTCGCCATCCCAGAAATCAGTCAGGTAAACCTTCGCTGCACTCCCTCTATAGCAAGAACATCCTTCCTCAGATAAGGAGACCAAAACTGCACACAATATTCCAGGTGTGGTCTCACTAAGGCCCTGTACAATTACAGCAAGACATCCCTGCTCCTGTACTCAAATCCTCTGGCTATGAAGGCCAACATACCATTTGCCTTCTTTACCGCCTGCTGCACCTGCATGCTTACCTTCAGCGACTGGTGTACAAGGACACCCAGGTCTCATTGCACATTCCCCTCTCTCAATTTATAGCCATTCAGATATGAATGGCTTCCTGTTTTTGCTATCAAAGTGGATAACCTCACATTTATCCACATTATACGGCATCTGCCATGCATTTGCCCACTCACTCAGCTTGTCCAAATCACACTGAACCATCTCTGCATCCTCCTCACAGCTCACCCTCCCCCCCAGCTTTGTGTCATCTGCAAGTTTGGAGACATTACATTTAATTCCCTCATCTAAATTTTTAATATATATTGTGAATAACTGTCGTCCCAGCACCGATCCCTGTGGTACCCCACTAGTCACTGCCTGCCATTCGGAAAAAGACCTGTTTATTCCTATTCTTTGTTTCCTGTCTGCCAACCAGTTTTCTATCCATTTCAATACACTACTTCCAATCCCATGCACTTTAATTTCACACGCTATTCTCTTATGTGGGTCTTTGTCGAAAGCCTTCTGAAAGTCCAAATAAACCACATCCACTGGCTCCCCCTCATCAACTCTACTAGTTACATCCTCAAAAAATTCCAGTAGATTTGTCAAGCATGATTTCCCTTTCATAAATCCATGCTGACTCTGTCTGATTCTGTCACTGTTTTCCACGTGCTCAGCTATTAAATCTTTTATAATGGACTCTAGAATTTTCCCACTACCGACGTCAGGCTGACTGGTCTATAATATCCTGTTTTTTCTCTGCCTCCCTTTTTAAATAGTGGGGTTACATTAGCTACCCTCCAATCTGTAGGAACTGTTCCAGAGTCTATAGAATCTCAGAAGATGACCATCAATGCATCCACTATTTCTAGGGTCACTTCCTTAAGGACTCTGGGATGTAGATTATCAGGCCCCGGGGATTTATTGGCCTTCAATCCCAACAATTTCCCCAACACTATTTCCCTATTAATACTGATTTCTTTCAGTTCCTCCCTCTTGCTAAACCATGTGTTTGCCAACATTTCTGGTGTGTTATTAGTGTCTTCCTTTGTGAAAACAGAACCAAAATATGTATTTAGTTGGTCAGCCATTTCTTTGTTCCGCATTATAAATTCCTCTGTTTCTGACTGTAAGGGACCTACATTTGTCTTCACCAATTTTTTTCTCTTCACATACCTATAGAAACTTTTATAGTCAGTTTTTATGTTCCCTGTAAGCTTACTCTCGCACTCTATTTTCCCCTTCTTAATTAATCGTTTCATCCTCCTTTGCTGAATTCTAAACTGCTCCCAATCCTCAGGTCTGTTGTTTTTTCTGGCAAATTAGTATGCCTCTTCCATCTAATACTATCGCTAATTTCCCTTGTAAGCCATGGTTTGGCCACCTTTCCTGTTTTACTTTTGCGCCAGACAGAAATAAACAATTGTTGCAGTTCACCCATGCACTCTTTGAATATCTGCCATTGCCTATCCACCGTCATCCCTTTAAGTAACGTTTCCCAATCCATCATAGCCAACTCATGCCTCATATCATCATGGTTTCCTTTATTAAGATTCAGGACCCAAGTCTCAGAATCAACTACGTCACTCTCCATCTTGATGAAGAATTCTCTCATATTATGGTTGCTCATCCCCAAGAGGCCTCACACAACTAAATTGCCAATTATTTCTTTCTCATTACACAATACCCAATTGAGGATGGCCTGTTCTCTTGTTGGTTCCTCAATGTATTGGTCCAGAAAAACATCCCATATACACTCCAGGAATTCTTCCTCTACGGTATTGTTACCAATTTGATTTGCCCAATCTATATGCATATTAATGTCACCCATAATTACAGATGTTGCTTTATTGCATGCGTCTCTAATTTCCTGTTTAATGCCATTCCCAACATCACCACTACAGTTTGGGGATCCAAAACCCCCACTAACGTTTTTTGCCCCTTAGTGTTTCTCAGCTCCACCCATACAGATTCCACATCGTCGGAGCTAATATCTTTCCTCACTATTGCAATAATTTCCTCTTTAACCAGCAATGCAACTCCACCGCCTTTTCCTTTTTGTCTGTCCTTCCTAAATACTGAATACCCCTGGATGTTCAGTTCCCATCCATGGTCACCCTGCAGCCATGTCTCTGTAATCCCGACTATATCATACCTGTTTACATTTATTTGCGCGGTTAATTCATCCACTTTATTCTAAATGCTTCTCGCGTTAAGGCACAAAGCCTTAAAGCTTGTCTTTTTAACATTACTTGTCCTGTTCCCAGTATGTTTCGCTGAGGCCCTGTTTGATTCTTGCACTTGATTTCTCTGACTATCACTTTTCTCATTCCCCTTTCTGTCTTTTTTTCTTGTCTTTGATTGCCCTTCCTCTGACTCTTTGCATAGGTTCCCATCCCCCTGCCATTTTAGTTTAAACCCTCCCCAACCACTCTTGATAGATTCTTGACTAACAAGGGAGTTAAAGGGTATTGGGGGTAGGCGGAAATGTGGAGTTGAGGCTACAATCTGATCAGCCATGATCTTATTAAATGGGCGAATGGCCTACTCTTGCTCCTAATTCGTATGTTTGTATGACTATTGCAGCGGGAGGTGGCTTTGTTTAATCATTCACTGGCATCACAAACAGTGCTCCTCGGACACCCGTGCTGTTGAACGCTGCTGGTCTGATCTCGGGTGCCTCAGGAGAACACCAAATCATTTAAAGAATGAAGATGACTCATCTTCTAATTCAGCGAAGATTTATTTTCCAAAATCTGTCCAATTGTTACTCAGCGTGACATGGGCTATTCCTGCTGTGCCAAATAGATCGATAGTGTGTTATTCACAGTGCTAGATCCAAACAGTTAAGCTAATTTTTTGGGTTCTGGATCTTGCCAGTATCTTTTAGATGTTTAGGTGGAATGTGTATTCGATTATTGTATACTAACAGTGTGATAATGCCCATAGTGGAAGCACTACATGTGTCCTATATATACTACAACATGGAGTCACCCTCATCTCTTCCAGAGATTTCACTGTCCAGACTGGATTTCTCGGATAATACTTTCAGTTGTCTCAAGTCTCCATTCCCGTACAAGTGCTTCCACCATTCTTGTCCACGATATCCTTCGGTTAAATCCCAGAATTCAGTCCAGAATATCAAAATGAGGTTCAGCTTCATTATAAACTGATCCATTGTAAAATCCTATTTATACCATAAAATGCAGTATTTTCCAGTCTCCTGGTTTTCATCCCCCACCCTGCGCCCTGCGCCCTGCACCCCCACCCTCCACACACACCCCCCACCCCCTACCGCCCCCCGCCCCGGTCATTGTGGGGAGTATTTGCAATGTTTCCTTCATTCTGGCTTGTATTTAAATGTTACATTCTGAGTTCCAGGATGTGTTAAAAGTTAATAAATAGGAGCCATATGTCGAGGAAAACCTATGGGCATGCTCTCCACAGTTAGGGCATTTAAAAATAGTCTTTGGAAGTGATGTCGTGCCGTAAGAGATTTTCCCAGGATGAATTGGGCAGAAGCATCCTGATGGTAAGGCTCACATTCTGCTACGTTCAGTCAGTCGAGCTCCCATCACCTCTCAAGGAGAAGCTGTTGCTCTTAGCATTTCTTCTGAAAGTGTGCTTTACAAGCACTTTCTAACTTCATGCAACTCAGTTCACCTGTCTTGGTCTTCACTCACCTTGATCTTCACTTCCCTGCTCTCAGCCTTCCCCACAGCCTGGGAGCAGCTTATGCAGTTCCACCTTGAGCCTCTGATGAGGAACAAGAGGAGCAGCAACTCCAACACCAACAGCACCAGCAGCAGCCAAAGCAAAACCAGCAGCAGCACCAGCTGCCTTCACCTCAGTCACATGCCGCTTCACAGGGCAGCGAAGGTGGACACTGAGATCCTGCCGGGAGGAGGCAAGAACCCAAATTGGGCGTCTACAGGCCGAGGGTCAACTATTTCAGCCAGTGTTGGGGTAATATATTAGCTTGGATAGAGGAGTGGCTAACCAACAGAAAGCAGAGAGTTGGGATAAATGGGTCTTTTTCTGGATGGCAGGCTGTAACTAGTGGGGTGCCACAGGGTTCGGTCCTTGGGCCCCAACTATTTACAATCTATATTAATGACTTGGATTCAGGGATAGAAGGTATTATAGCTAAGTTTGCAGATGACACCAAAATAGGTGGGAAAGTAAGTTGCAATGAAGAAATAAGATATTTACAAATGGATATGGACAGGTTAGGTGAATGGGCTGAAATTTGGCAGATGGAGTTTAATGTGGATAAGTGTGAGGCTATCCATTTTGGTCGGAGGGATAAAAAGGCGACTTATTATTTAAATGGAGAGAAACTTCAGAATGCTTCAGTGCAGAGGGATCTGGGTGTCCTAATGCATGAATCGCTGAAAGCTAGTATGCAGGTACAGCAGGTAATAAGGAAGGCAAATGGAATTTTGGCATTTATTGCTAAAGGTATAGAGTATAAAAATAGGGAAGTGTTGTTGCAGCTGTGCAAGGCATTGGTGAGACTGCACCTGAAGTACTGTGCACAGTTTTGGTCCCCTTACTTGAGGAAGGATGTAGTTGCATTGGAGGCGGTTCAGGGGAGGATCACTAGATTGATTCCAGAGATGCAGGGCTTGTCTTATGAGGAGAGATTGAGCAGTTTAGGCCTGTACTTGTTTAGAAGGATGTTTAGAAGGATGAAAGGAGATCTAATTGAGGTATATATGATGCTAAAAGGGATGGACAAAGTAGAAGTGGAGCGGATGTTTCCCCTTGTGGGGCATTCTAGAATGAGAGACCATAGTTTTAGGCTAAGGGGTGATAGATTTAAATCAGAGATGAGGAGGAATTACTTTTCTCAAAGGGTCGTGAATCTGTGGAATTCACTACTTCAGAGTGCAGTGGATGCCAGGACACTGAATAAATTTAAGGAGGGGATAGACAGATTTTTAATTAGTGACGGGTTGAGAGGTTATGGGGAGAGGGTGGGAAATTGGAGCTGAGGCCGAAATGAGTTGAGCCATGATCGTATTGAATGGCGGGCAGTCTCGAGGGGCTGAATTACCTACTCCTGCTCCTAGTTCTTATGTTCTTATATGTCAACAGGAAATTTGAGCAATTAAACTTAATCAGGAGGCTGAGGCAGGTCGACTCTGATATTTGCAGCCTCCGCAATAGGAATTCTATCCCAATGGACCCGTTGGGCACACGTTGCCTGAGTTCGTCAAGCTGCCTGTCACTGGAGTGCCAACCTCAAATCTCTGTCTCTCCCTGGAGTTCTGCGCTTCCTTCTTCCGCAAGGTGGAAGAGCAGAGAATTGAGAGTGTGACAAATGGATTGTGTGGAGAGGAGGGAAGGACAACATTTGTGGAGCGAATATGGGTTTTGAAACTTAACCCTAACGTTAACCCTAACTCATGACACAAGAATCAGGACCAGGGCTAGTCATGATAATCGTTGATTGTGGTAGTGGACTCCAATATTAGGTACTATATGGTACTCTGTACTAAATAGGGTGTCCACTGACCTGGAGGTTGAAGGTCAGATAGCACATGTTGGAGCCTGTCTTGAAAGAATTCAGTTTCTGCAGACATATGTGTTTATGTTATCAAAAATGTTAGCTCAGCTACAGTGTCAATGGCCTGTGTGCACCATTGAAATAAGAAACAAGACAGGGCCTCAGCTATTTACACAGAAACATAGAAACTAGGAGCAGGAGTAGGCCATTCGGCCCTTTGAGCCTGCCCCGCCATTCATTATGATCATGGCTGATCATCCAACTCAATAGCCTGCTCCCGCTTTCTCCCTTTACCCTTTGATCCCTTTTGCCCCAAGAGCTTTATCTAACTCCTTCTTGAAAACATACAATATTTTAACCTCAACTACTTTCTGTGGTAACGAATTCCACTGGCTCACCACTCTCTGGGTGAAGAAATTTCTCCTCATCTCAGCCCTAAATGATCTACCCCATATCCTCAGATTGTGAGCCCTGGTTTTGGATTCCCCCACCATCAGGAACATCCTTCCTGCATCTACCATCTCTAGTCCTGTTAGAATTTTATAGGTTTCTGTGAGATCCCCTCTCATTCTTCTGAACTCCAGCGAACATAATCCTAAGTGACTCAATCTCTCCTCATAAGTCAGTCCCGCCATCCCAGGAATCAGCCTGGTAAACCTTCTCTGCACTCCCTCTATAGCAAGAACATCCTCCCTCAGATAAGGAGACAAAAACTGCACACAATATTCCAGGTGTGGTCTCACCAAGGCCCTGTATAATTGCAGCAAGACATCCCTGTCCTGTACTCGAATCATCTCACTATGAAGGCCAACATACCATTTGCCTTCTTTACCGCCTGCTGCATCTGCGTGCTTATCTTCAGCAACTGGTAAAAGAGGACACCCAGATCTCATTGTACACTCTCAATTTATAGCCATTCAGATAATAATCTGCCTTCCTGTTTTTAGTACCAAAGTGGATAACCTCACATTTATCCACATTATATTGCATCTGCCATGCATTTGCCCACTCACTCAGCTTGTGCAAATCACACTGAAGCATCTCTGCATCCTCAATATATATTGTGAATAGTTGGCGGTCCCAGCACTGATCCCTGCGGCACCCCACTAGTCATTACCTGCCATTTGGAAAAAGACCTGTTTATTCCTACTCTTTGTTTCCTGTCTGCCAACCAGTTTTCTGTATTACAATCTGAATTAATCTCTATTAATATACAATCTGTATTAATGAGTTAGTCAACGAGACTGAGAGTAATGTATCCAAATTTGCTGACAATACTCATGGAATCTTACCTTACAAATATTGTTCCACCATCAGAATCCCTGGGTTTGGCCTGTTTCACCAACAGGGCAGACCCAGCAGAGATGGCAGCACAGTGGTATACAACCAGGCAGGACTTCTCAACATTGACTCTGGACCTCATGCAGTCTCATAGCATTCCTTCCCTAAAGGGAGGACACTAGTGAGCCAGATGGGTTTTCACAACAATCAACAATGGCACCATGCTCATTAGACTTTTAATTCCAGATTTTTATTGAATTCAAATCCTACAATCTCCTCTGGAGGGATTCAAACCCAGGGTCACCAGCACAATAGCCTGGGTCTCAGGATTAAATCATCCAGCAACAATACCACAATGCCACCACCTCCTCCAAGGATGTTACAGCTGGGATCTAAAAAAAAATATTGGAGCAGTTTTAATTCAAAATAACGAAAGAGAGATGGGAACTCGAGAGCAGCTTTCGAGCCTTCAATGAACGTTTTGGATGTTGCTGCTGGTACTGAGCTGAACTGAAGATGGTTGGAACCCAGGATCCAAGGCCTTATGTTTAGCTGGTGGCTGCAAAGTAGGAGTGGAAAATCAATCACCCCGTAACGCTCAGCCTTAGGTCCAGAGTAATCTCTTTGATTGGTTTCCGATTGCCAGAGGAGGTCAGAGTGGAAATTTGCAGAGACATTTGCTCCAAAATTGATCTTGGATTTTAACCTGTTTTCACGACTCTCCCAGGGAATAATTTGTTCTCAATTGGGCTGGTAAGTTTATATATTAAGGCACCGCAGCTGACTGTTATTTTTGTATATTATTATGTTTAATTTAAATGCAAGGAGTTAAACACCTGGAAATTAATGTGTAAGGAAAATTCACTAACTGTGTGCGGTTCTGATTAATGCATGGGCCATAGTGAGGAACAGAAAGAGAAAAATAACAGTTCACCAATGGGGGATTGCAGACTTGGCGTTGTCACTGGGATCAGCTTCTGACTGGGTGAACTCAGGCAGGGCACAGGTGCAGGGCCCAATTTGCTGGTCAAGGAATCTAAAGCACAGGGGCACAGTCTCAGGATCCTTTAGGACTGAGATAAAGAGAAATTACTTCACGTGAATCTTTGGAATTCTCAACCCCAGAGGGTTTTGGATGCTCCATCGTTGAATATATTTAAGGCTGGGATAGACACATTTTTGTTCTCTCAGGGAATTAAGGGATATGGGGAATGAACAAGATCATTGGGCCATATGGTCTACTCCTGCTCCTATTTCTTGTGTTCTTGGAAAGGGTGGATTGGACAGCTTCTTGGAGAGTGAGGCCGTAGATGAGTTCTTCTGCAGAGGACTCTGATGGGCACAAGATGAGAATGATGGGTAAAAGATGAGAATGATGGGCACAAGATGAGAATGATGGGCACAAGATGAGAATGATTGGCACCAGATGAGAATGATGGGTAGAAGATGAGAATTTTGGGCACAAGATGAGAATGATGGGCACAAGATGAGAATGATGGGTATAAGATGAGAATGATGGGCACAAGATGAGAATGATGGGTATAAGATGAGAATGATGGGCACAAGATGGGAATGATGGGCACAAGGTGAGAATGATGGGCACAAGATGGGAATGATGTGCACAAGATGAGAATGATGGGTATAAGATGAGAATGATGGGTACAAGATGAGAATGATGGGCATGCTGACAGAGATGATTGTTGTATTTGCAAGCCTCCCACATGGAGGTGTCCATCTTCAACCCAGCACAGGGTCTCGCCATCCTTTTCAGCATCGAAATGGTGGACAATTCTATTAGAGTACTCGCAGATCCAACCATAAAGCAGCATCTAATGGTCGATGTCTCAGCTTCCATTGTAGCACAAGTAGAAGCTACACATCCACCGTCTGGGTGCTGCACAGATGTAGGTCATGAGACCTTTGCTTGTTTGCATGCCAGCACAGCTTGGTGCCATGCAGACTCAAACTGCTGCCAACATGGCTGTGGGTAGCACCACTGGAAGGAGCATGCAGGCTCTTATGACAGTGCAGCAATCTGTCCTCCAGCAGACTGAAGAGGTGTTGCCGTGGGGGGAATGTTTCCCGGGTGCAAGAAACTGTTATCCAGGAGGACAGCATCCACACTCCCACCAATGCCCCTCCTAATACCAATCAGCCCACCAGCCCAGACTGCTCCCGGTCCGAGGTGATGCAATTCAAGCCAGGGCCTCAAGGCTCATCGATTTTTGTGGCCATCCCGTATGTTATTTTGAAGAATAATAAAAGCCTTCAGTTCTAACTGATTTTTTTGTGTGTGTTTGTTCCAATTTTCAATCAGCTGTTTGGATCAATTGGGAATTTTGTCACGTCTTCTGTAGATCCTTTCTCCGTCACTCTCTATAAAATGTGGCTGAGAGCGCACGTTTCCAGGTAAACTATGTCATTCATAATGCCATTGTGCGATAATGTGGTATTTTATTTTAAATATGGTCTCTGGCGTTGTGAGGCATTCTTCAGTGAGGTAAGGCCAGGTGTGTTTCTCTACAGTTGGCACTACTGTTGAGCTGGGCATTGGGTGACCGGGTACTCTATTTGTGTTTCTTTCTCTGCTCCCTGCCCGCTGTGCCTTCACCTCCTCTGCCCGCCTCCCCTCCCCCAACCCACCCCACTGCCTGCCACTGCCCAAAAGAAGGTATACAAAGGGGAAACTGATATTTCTACCCTGTTGAAGTCGAATAATTCGAATACATTTGAAGTGGCTGAAACATTTGCGATTTACTACAGATTCGTGACGAACAAGGAAGGGAGCGGTGGAAGGTTATTGGGGGTAGGTGGGAATGCGGGGTTGAGGTTACAATCAGATCAGCCACGATCTTATTGAATGGCAGAAAAGGCTCAAGGGGCTGATCCTAATTCGTATGTTTTGTATGTTCGTTAAACTTGCTAAGGTTTTTTTGGCCCCTCACGCGCCAATGACTTTTCCGCTTTGCACTATAATATGTACATGATTCCTTGTCACAAAAGAAATTCCAGGCCTTTTCATCCTTGGCCTTTCTCACCTAAGTGACTGCACATTAAAAAGTACTTAATTGGCTGTAAGTTGCTTTGAGATGTCCAGTGGTCACGAAAAGTACTGTATCAATTCAAGGGTTTATTTCCTTTTACCATCTTAAATGCAGAACATACAGCTAAAATACACTGGTGCAGTAAGATAAATACAAGCCCTCTTGTTTTATAAAGCATTTTAGGCTGTTTCTGAGAGATGTCATAATGTTAGCATCAGTCTTTACAATTCTTTACCTAAGAGATGAACTTTGTAAGGCTAAATGGTCTGACTTTCCTCACCCTTGATTTTTCTCCCTTACGAACTAAAACCATCACAGCTTTAACTATCACTGCAAAGGGATGGATGCATCAAATGTTTCTACCTGGTATTTTCTGTTTACTATCCAGCATTGAGGAGAGATGGGAAGAGTTGGCTGCAGAACTTTCTCAGGCTCATATAACAGGGGAAACATGGAATGTCAAGGGTGCAGGGGAAATTAGGGATGGGCAACAAATGCTGGTCTCACAAGCAATTCTCAGATCCCATAAACGAATAGAGTCCTTAAACGGTGAGTAACTCAGCAAGAAGGGGAGTGCCATTGCTTTTGGGACATTCAGTCAAACTGTTCTCCTCATACCGTCAGTCATACAGACCCACCAGCAGAGGTAGCTGAGCTTGAGTTCTGACATACCCCAAAGCCACAGTCTCCATAAGTGAACCTCAGATAAAAGATGAGGCATTCTTGAACTCCAGACAAGCCCTGTTATCTTTGATTTGAGGAGAATTATGAACAGTTGCATTGCTTCAAGCCATTCTGCAAGTCAGTCCCAAAAGTCACTCTTGGTGTAATGCTGTGATAAGGCACCACAAGCATGTAGCTAATTAGAATTATGACATTATGCAGCAGGTAATTTTTCTTTAGTACTCCAGTCTATTCCTTGCTACTTTCTAATTTAAATGACAGCATTCTTTTGATGTGGCCCTGCAGTACGCTCACTGTACCAGCATGCTTTAGCTGTAAAAGAAAGAAACCATCGCATTTACATTGTACTTTTCATGATCACCAGACATGCCATGTTACAGCCAATGAAGTACTCTCTGAAGTGTAGTCACTGTTGCAACATATGAAACACAGAAGCCAATTTGCAAAAAGCAGGCTCACACAAACAGCAATGTGTTAATGACCAGGTAAGATTTTATCTTTTGATGTTGATTTATTTTTATTCCCTCATGGGGCAAGGCTAGCATTTGTTGCCCTTGAAACTGAGTGGCTTCCTAGGCCATTTCAGAGAACATGGGTCTGGAGTCATATATAGGCCAGTCCAGGTCAAGATGGCAGATTTCCCTCCCTAAATTTAACAACAATCAGTGGTAGACATTATGGTCAACATTACTGAAACTAACTGTGAATTTAAATTGCACCACCTTCTGTGATATGATTTGAACACCTGTCCCCTAGAGATCAGCCACGGCCACTAAATTACAAGCACAGTGATGCTACCACTACACTACCTACAACTTGACTCAAAGATGGCACCCAGTACCCCAGATTCAAAGGGTTTTGATGAATTGGTGGACCTCATGAAGGGTCGCTTTCAACACAAGCCCTCAGTCACAATGCAGAGGTTCAGGTTTAATTCGCGAAACAGAAACCCGGGGTGAGGTAATTGCATGCTAAGGGGCAAATTTGAAGTAGGTAACGGAACAATTGTGAGTTGGGTATGACTCCGAGCGACGTGCTCAGAGATCGTTTAGGGTGTGGTGTGAAAGAGGACACTATTCAGAAAAGATTATTGTCCGAAGTGAATCTGGATCTCAAGAAGGCGCTACAGATAGCGCTGGCCATGGGAAGCGCTGTGAGAGATTCAGGGTGCACAAAATGGCACCTTCCTCCACATTGGACGGGAAACCTCAGCCGAAAGAGGCGTGAAAAAGCGAGACTCTGCTGAGAAGCGGGAAACAGCCCCCACTAGCTGAAGAATAAAAGAAAAATAACTTAGCAGAGGAGTTGAAGAATAATTTTACTGGAGGCGGAAACAATCCATCTTTTAGCGATTGGCAGTTTAAAAAAAATTGAATGCTACTATTGTCACGGAAATGGACATATGATGAGGCAGTGCAAGGAAAGATTCAAGCAGGCGTGTAAACGAAAGAAGAAACCCAATGAAGTATACAATGTAGAAGAGTCTGAAACAACAAATTCAGACATTTATTTGTTGTTTAATCTGAAAGTTGGAAAGACAGAACCAATATTTGTCAACAGTGAAAGTAAATGACAAAACAAAAACAGAATTAGCTAGAAAAACTCAGCAGGTCTGGCAGCATCGGCGGAGAAGAAAACAGTTGACGTTTTGAGTCCTCATGACCCTTCAACAGAACTGAGTGAAAAAAGGAGAGGCGTGAAATATAAGCTGGTTTAAGGTAGGTGGTGGGGGGTGTGGTGGGGGGAGAGAGGTGGGGGGGTGGGGTGTGGTTGTAGGGACAAGCAAGCAGTGATAGGAACAGATAATCAAAAGATGTCACAGACAAAAGAACAAAAGAAGACAGAGGTGTTGAAAGTGGTGATATTATCTAAATGAATGTGCTAATTAAGAATGGATGGGAGGGCACTCAAGGTACAGCTCTAGTGGGGGTGGGGTGGAAAGACTAGCAGGGCAGAAAAGATTTAAAAATAATAGAAATAGGTGGGAAAAGAAAAATCTATATAAATTATTGGAAAAAACAAAAGGAAGGGGGAAGAAACAGAAAGGGGGTGGGGATGGAGGAGGGAGTTCAAGATCTAAAGTTGTGGAATTCTATATTCAGTCCAGAAGGCTGTAAAGTGCCTAGCGGGAAGATGAGGTGTTGTTCCTCCAGTTTGCGTTGGGCTTCACTGGAACAATGCAGCAAGCCAAGGACAGACATGTGGGCAAGAGAGTAGGGTGGAGTGTTAAAATGGCAAGCGACAGGGAGGTTTGGGTCATTCTTGCGGACAGACCGCAGGTGTTCTGCAAAGCGGTCGCCCAGTTTACATTTAGTCTCTCCAATGTAGAGGAGACCGCGTTGGGAGCAACGAATGCAGTAGACTAAGTTGGGGGAAATGCAAGTGAAATACTGCTTCACTTGAAAGGAATGTTTGGGCCCTTGGACGGTGAGGAGAGAGGAAGTGAAGGGGCAGGTGTTGCATCTTTTGCGTGGGCATGGGGAGGTGCCATTGGTGGGGGTTGAGGAGTATGGGGTGATGGAGGAGCGGACCAGGGTGTCCCAGAGGGAACCATCCCTACAGAATGCAGCCAAGGGGGGGGTGAAGGGAAGATGTGTTTGGTGGTGGCATCATGCTGGAGTTGGCGGAAATGGCGGAGGATGATCCTTTGAATGCGGAGGCTGGTGGGGTGATAAGTGAGGACAAGGGGGACCCTATCATGTTTCTGGGAAGGAGGAGAAGGCGTGGGGGAGGATGCACGGGAGATGGGCCGGACACGGTTGAGGGCCCTGTCAACGACCGTGGGTGGAAAACCTCAGTTAAGGAAGAAGGAGGACATATCAGTGGAACTGTTTGTGAAGGTAGCATCATCAGAACAGATGCGACAGAGGCGAGGAACTGAGAGAATGGGATGGAGTCTTTACAGGAAGCGGGGTGTGAGGAGCTGTAGTCGAGATAGCTGTGGGAGTCGGTGGGTTTTTAATGGATATTGGTGGACAGTCTATCACCAGAGATTGAGACAGAGAGGTCAAGGAAGGGAAGGGAAGTGTCCGAGATGTGAAAATGATGGAGGGGTGGAAATTGGAAGGAAAATTAATTAATTTTTCCAAGTCCCGACGAGAGCATGAAGCAGCACCGAAGCAATCATCGATGTACCGGAGAAAGAATTGTGGAAGGGGACTGGAGTAGGACTGGAACAAGAAATGTTCCACATACCCCATGAAGAGACAGACATAGCTGGGGCCCGTGCAGGTACCCATAGCCACATCTTTTATTTGGAGGAAGTGAGAGGAGTTGAAGGAGAAATTGTTCAGTGTGAGAACAAGTTCAGCCAGACGGAGGAGAGTAGTGGTGGATGGGGATTGTTCGGGCCTCTGTTCGAGGAAGAAGCTAAGGGCCCTCAGACCTCCTGGTGGGGGATGGAGGTGTAGAGGGATTGGACGTCCATGGTGAAGAGGAAGTGGTTGGGGCCAGGGAACTGGAAATTGTCGATGTGACGTAAGAGGAATCACGGATGTAGGTGGGAAGGGACTGGACAAGGAGAGAGAGAAGGGAGTCAAGATAACAAGAAATGAGTTCCGTGGGGCAGGAGCAGGCTGACACGATCGGTCTACAGGGACAGTTCTGTTTGTGGATTTTGGGTAGGAGATAGAAGTGGGCCATCCGAGGTTGGGCGACTATCAGGTTGGAAGCTGTGGGAGGAAGATCTCCAGAGGAGATGAGGTCAGTGACAGTCCTGGAAACAATGGCTTGATGTTCATTAGTGGGGTCATGGTCCAGGGAGAGGTAGGAGGAATTGTCTGCAAGTTGAAGCTCAGCCTCCGTGAGGTCGAGTTCAGTGCGCCAGACAACAACAGCACCACCCTTGTCAGTGGGTTCGATGACAATGTTGGGGTTGGACCTGAGAGAACGGACTGCATTAAGTTCAGAGAGAGACAGATTAGAATGGGTTAGAGGAGCAGAGAAATTGAGACGACTAATGTCACGCCGACAGTTCTCAATGAAAAGCTCAAGAGAAGGTAAGAATCCAGAGGGAGGGGTCCAGGTGGAGGGAGAATATTGGAGGTGGGTAAAAGGATCCGTTGAACGGGGAGAGGACTCCTGCCCAAAGAAGTGAGCCCGGAGGCGAAGACGGCGGAAGAAAAGTTCAGCATCGTGCCGAGCCTGAAATTCCTTGAGATGAGGGCATAAGGGTTAGAAACTAAGTCCTTTGCTGAGCACTGAACGTTCAGCATCGGAGAGGGGAAGGTCAAGGGGTATAGTGAATACACGGCCAGGGTTGGGATTGGCAGATGGGGTGGGGACGGAGGGACAGGCAGGGGTGGAGGGTCCTAGATGGGTGTTGGTGTCGATGAGTTGTTGGAGCTTGCGTTCCTTAGCACTTGAGAGAAAGAGAAAAAGTTTCTTGTTGAGGCGTCGGATGAGACAAAGAATAAAAGGAAACTGGGGGCACGCGCAGCTTTGAAAAAGGGTACGGCGGTGCTGCTGGAGGGAGAGGTCGAGTGTGTTCATATGGCAGCGCATGGCACTGAGTGTGGATTTCAGAATTTGACGGGAACAGCAGTCCGAGAAACGTTTTATGTCCCGGAGATACCTATAATCCTGGGTGGGTTCGAAACAAGAGGGATGGAATTTCAGTTGAAATCCACGTGGGGTAAGTCAGAGATGGAGACATTCACTGAGAAAGGAGATATGGCTGTGAAAGCCAGATATAGATTTTTCTTTTCCCACCCATTTCCATTATTTTTAAATCTTTTATGCCCTGCTAGTCTTTCCACCCCACCCCCACCAGAGCTGTACCAGAGAGACCAAACGTAAACTGGGTGACGAAAACTTTCTGCAAGAATGACCCAAACCTCCCTGTCGCTTGCCATTTTAACACTCCACGCTGCTCTCTTGCCCACATGTCTGTCCTTGGCTTGCTGCATTGTTCCAGTGAAGCTCAACGCAAACTGGAGGAACAGCACTTCATCTTCCGACTAGGCACTTTACAGCCTTCCGGACTGACTATTGAATTCAACAACTTTAGATCTTGAACTCCCTCCTCCATCCCCACCCCCTTTCTGTTTCTTCCCCCTTCCTTTTGTTTTTTCCAATAATTTATATAGATTTTTCTTTTCCCACCTATTTCTATTATTTTTAAATCTTTTCTGCCCTGCTAGTCTTTCCACCCCACCCCCACTAGAGCTGTACCTTGAGTGCCCTCCCATCCATTCTTAATTAGCACATTCATTTAGATAATATCACCACTTTCAACACCTCTGTCTTCTTTTGTTCTTATCTGTTCCTATCACTGCTTGCTTGTCCCTACAACCACACCACCCCACCCCACCCCACCCACCACCGCCGCACCACCCCCCCCCCAACCCCAAACCCTTAAACCAGCTTATATTTCACCGCTCTCCTTATATTCACTCAGTTCTGTTGAAGGGTCATGAGGACTCGAAACGTCAACTGTTTTCTTCTCCGCCGATGCTGCCAGACCTGCTGAGTTTTTCCAGGTAATTCTGTTTTTGTTTTGGATTTCCAGCATCCGCAGTTTTTTGTTTTTATCTCAAAGTAAATGGCAAATCTATTAAAATAGAAGTGGACAAGTGAGCTTCCACTACAGTAATTTGAGAACATACCTTTGGATATTTGAATAATGGTGAACATCAAGTAAGTTTAGAAGAATCAGTGGCCAAACTAAAAACATACAGGGGTGAAGACATTTTAGACAGAGGCATAAGCAGAGTAACTGTCCATTATGAAAGCCAATCGGCAAAACTAGCTTTGACGGTGGTAGCAGGTGAAGGGCCAAGACTCCTGGGGCGAAATTGGTTAAAGGAGAATAAGTTTGAATGGACTGAAATTTTCCAGTTGAGAGCAAGTGGGCTACCAGAGCTACTTAGAAAGTACACCACCGCCTTCAAAGACGAACTGGGGAAAATCCATGGCCTGCAGACCAAGGTCTATGTGGATCCAGAAGCATCCCCTTGCTTCATGAAGGTGAGACCATTACCATATACCCTGCAAGAAAAAAATCTGGCATTGAGCTGAACAGACTAGAGAATCTGGGCATTATACAACCTGTTCAGGTCTCAGAATGGGCAGCATCCATAGTCCCCAAGCTTAAACTCGACCAAAGCGTCCGAACTTGAAAGAGACTACAAACTGAAGCTTAATAAAGTAGCTAAGCTAGACAGGCACACATTCCAAAAATTGAAGACCCATATGCCAAGCTGGCAGGAGAGACAATGTACACAAAGCTTGACATGAGTCATGCTCATCAACAAATTAGAGTTGGATAATGCCTCCAGGGACTTTGTCACAATTAAAATCCACAAAGGGTTGTACCAATATATATAATTGCCAGTTCTGTCGAAGGGTCATGAGGACTCAAAACGTCAACTCTTTTCTTCTCCACCGATGCTGCCAGACCTGCTGAGTTTTTCCAGGTAATTCTGTTTTTGTTTTTGTGTTGTATATAATTGCCTTTCTGTGTCTCCTCCACTTCTGCCATCTTTCAGAGAACAATAGGAAGCTTACTGCAGGGATTGCCCCAGATTGAAGCCTATTTAAAAACTATATTGATGACAGGTTTCACTGAAAAAGAGCGTTTGGCAAACTTAGAAGAAGTCTTAAAACTTTTCTTGCAGGCTGAAGTGTGTTTAAAAAAAAGAAAAGTAAACATTCCAGGCGAGGGAGGTAATCTATTTGGGTCCCTGGGTAGATTCACAGGGCCTCCACCTGGTTGAAGAGAAGGTGAGAGCCATAAGAGAGGCACCCGCATCAAAGGATGCCTCAGAGCTCAAATCATTCCTAGGAATGATCAACTATTATGGGCCGTTCTTACCCAATTTGTCTACAGTGCTGGCCCCCCCTGCATTCTCTACTCAAAAAGGACTAACGCTGGTCTTGTGAGGTGCCCCAGGAAGAAGCTTTCATAAAGATGAAACAATTGTTGCACTAGTCCAATCTATTCGTGCATTATGACCAGATGAACGAATTGGTGCTGATATGTGACGCACCTCCGTACCGAGTGGGAGCAGTGCTCTCTCATTGGATGGATGACGGCACATAACGGCCAATAGGTTACTTAGCAAGAATGCTCACCAAAGCAGAAAAGGGATACTCACAGATAGAAAAAGAAGGCCTGTCCATCATCCTTGTTGTCAAGAAATTTCACCAGTAATACATGAGATGAAGTCACCAACGTTGGCTGCTACAATTGTGAAACTACGTCAGAGTTTTGCCATTCATGCACTACCAGAAGTAATCGTTTCCAATAATGGCATGGCATTTATGAGTGTTATGTTTCAATGGTTTATCAGCCTCAATGGTATCGCTCATGTGAAAACTGTACCATACGACCCTTCCTCAAACGGACTGGTCGAAAAGGCAGCTCAAACGTTCAAGGCCGGCAAGAAAAATCTGACTGGTGATTCCTTAGCAACCAAACTAATATGCTTTCTTTTTCACTACAGGACCACCCCTCACACAACAACAGGTGCCACACCTTTGGAGTTATTGTTGAAACACCATCACCAGCTAAAGAGATGGAGCTGAATGATGCCAACTTTAGAGGGGAAGGTGGAAAGGGGTCAGGGAAGCCAGAAAACTAGACACAACTTGCATAGGCACGATAGGAAATTTACTGTAGGTGAGCCATTATACGTGAAGAACTTTGGGGAAGGACTGAAGTGGTTTCCGGGTGAAATAAGTGCAGTGACTGGACCTCTATCTTACCATGTGGAGGTGGAAGGCTGGATCATCCATAAACATGTGGACCATTTAAGGAAGAGAGAGACAAATCATCAAGATATGGTTCCACCAGTGATCATGACCAGGTCTGCGTTTCATGTTGAGAATACTCAATGCAGGACTGACATGTCTGATGTTCCTGTAAGAGTTGAGGATATAGAACTGCAAGTGCCCACCGAAGCACCTAATGTTCAGGCAACTCCGGGAAAGGAGCAAAACAAAAACAGAATTACCTGGAAAAACTCAGCAGGTCTGGCAGCATCGGCGGAGAAGAAAAGAGTTGACGTTTCGAGTCCTCATGACCCTTCGACAGAACTTGCGTTCGAGTCCAAGAAAGAGTTGAAATATAAGCTGGTTTAAGGTGTGTGTGTGGGGGGCGGAGAGATAGAGAGACAAAGAGGTAGAGGGGGGGGGTGTGGTTGTAGGGACAAACAAGCAGTGATATCTGTTTTTGTTTTGGATTTCCAGCATCCGCAGTTTTTTTGTTTTTATCTCCGGGAAAGGAGCATCCTTACAAAGAATCTGAAGTTTTAGAGCTGAGACGTTCCACATGTACCAGGAAACCACCTGAATGACTGAACTTGTAAATTCCTTACCCAGTGTAAATATTATGTTGTCTTGAAAAATATGTACTTGTAAATATAATAAGTATAGCCAAGTTAAAGGGAGAGGAATGTAGTAATTATGGTTTGATTTTGTGTGTAATGAACTTTTAAGAATAATACTCGTTAAGGAAGGTCACATGATTTGTAGTAGCCAATGGGAGAGTACCGTAGAGCTACCTCAGCAGTCAATGTCAAGATGGAACAAAAACAGAAAATGCCGGAAAAATTCAGCAGCATCTGTGGGGAGAAAGATAGAATTAATGATTCAAGTCCGTATGACTCTTCTTCAGAGCTAAAGAGATGTAAAAATATGATGAAATTCACACTGTTTAAGGGGGGTGGAGCAGGAGAAGCTGGATAGAAGGCCAGTGATTGGTGAAGACAAAGGAGAGATGTCATGAACAAAAGGACAAAGGGCTGTTAATGGTAGTGGTCCTGGCTAAAGAAGGTGCTGATGGTGGCATTAAGGATAGAAAGCAGGATGTAATGATAGCTGGACAAGGGGAAGAACTCTGGAACAAATAACATGAACAAGTGACAGATGGCCCTTGTGGGGGTGGGGCGTGGAGAGGGGACAGTGGTGGGAAAAAAGATCAAAAATAGGATAAAACATCGGGATAAAACAATGAGTAAAAATGGAAATAAATAAAAATAAAAATAAGTGGATAAAAAATAAAAGAAATAAAGATGAATATTGAAAAAATGGGATCAAAAAAGTGGTGAGGATGGAGGAGAGAGTTCATGGTCTGAAGTTGTTGAACTCAGTATTCAGTCCGGAAGGTTGTAAAGTGCCTAGTCAGAAGATGAGGTGCTGTTCCTCCAGTTTGCATTGAGCTTCACTGGAGCATTGCAGTGGGCCAAGGACAGACAAGTGGGCATGAGAGCAGGGTGGTGTGTTGAAACGGCAAGCGACAGGGAGGTCTGGGTCATGCTTGCGGACAGACCGAAGGTGTTTCACAAAGCGGTCACCCAGTCTGCATTTGACCTCTCTAATGTAAAGGAGACCACATTGGGAGCAGCGAATGCAGAAGACTAAATTGAGGGAAGTGCAAGTGAAATGCTGCTTCACCTGAAAGGAGTGTTTAGGTTCTTGGACGGCGAGGAGGGAGGAGGTAAAGGGGCAGGTGTTGCACCTTCTGCGATTGCATGGGAAGGTGCCATGGGAGGGGGATGAGGTGTTGGGGGTGATGGAGGAGTGGACCAGGGTGTCCCGGAGGAAACAGTCCCGAAGGAATGTTGACAGGTCGGATGAAGGGAAGATGTGTTTGGCGATGTCATCATGCTGGAGTTGGCAGAAATGGCTGTGGATGATCCTTTGAATAAGGAGGCTGGTGGGATTAAAAAATGAGGACAAGGGGGACCCTATCATGGTTCTGGGAGGGAGAGGAAGGTGTGAGGTGCAGGAGATAGGTCGGATGTGGCTGAGAGCCCTGTCAACCACAGTGGGTAGGAAAGCTTGGTTAAGCAAGATGGAAGACATGTCAGAAGCGCCATTTTGGAAGGTGGCATCATCGGAACAGATGCAATGGAGGTTGTACCAATTCACCAGAATGATAGCAGGACGTAAGTCATGTGAACAGTTTATATACTCTGGGCTTGCATTCCATTGAACATAGAAGATAACGTGTTGACCTAATTGTGAATTTTAAGATGATTAAAGGATTTGATAGGGTTGAGAGAGAGACAAACTGAGCTGAATTTTGCCAGCTCATTGGCAATGAGCCCAGAAGCAGGTGGGCTGGCAAACTGGCAGGAGGAGGCATTGGGAGGAGAACCTAGTTGATGTCTTCTCACCACCTTGGCCTTTTGTCAGAGGTAGGAAACCTAGTGGCTCAGCCATCCACAGGGCAGCCAATTGAAGCACTTAACTGACCAATTAACTGCTACTTGCCACCCCATGGGCATTTTGCCCCTATCGGGGGCGGGGGTTCACTTTTGCACCAGATAAGACTGCCAGATAAACCCTGGCAGCCTTCCAGTGAGTTCCATGTGGAGTTCTTCTTGATAGCCCATGGAGGGGCCTCACGGCTGATGGCAACGGTGCCTGCCTACTTGTGCCCGCAAGTGCACCATGAAGCAGCCCCCAATCACCAAGGACTGCCTGCCTGGCATTAGCTTCGTGCAACAAAACCTATCTTTGAAGGTGTCCTGCCATTGAGGTGCAGTCTACCTTGTCAAGCAGCCTCATCAATGGTTGTATGTAGCGATAGCACTGCTGCCACTGCTCAGCTGCAGGCCCTCTGTTTGGTCCGATAGCTCTTGGGGGTGGTCCACCATCTTTAATTGGATGGCGGCCTTGGCAATGGCCTCTTAATTGGCCGCCACCAGCAATATGCCACTTGAGATCTCGCCCCGCCTCAAAGCAGGGCATCGCCTTCTGCTTTCAACTACAGCGACATTATTTTCTCTGGAGGGAAAGCCCAGGAGGGTGAATTACTCTAAAATTAGAGATGGACTATTCAGATGTAATGCCAGGAAGCACTCCTTCACAACAAAGTATGGGTGAAATCTGGAACTCTCTCTCTCAAATAGCTTTTGAGGCTAGGGATCAATTAAAGAATTCAAATCTCAGATCGATAAATTTTCGGTATGGTATTAAGGAACATGGAACCAAAATGGATAGATGGAGTTAAGTTACCGACCAGCTTTGATCAAACTAACTGGTGGAACATGCGCAAGGGGTTGGATGACCCCTTGCTACATGTTGTTTTTATTCACATAAAAAAATCCAGCTGTTCTGACATCCTGCACCATCGCGATGTTCCACAAAACATCAACTCCATTCGCACTGCCTCCAGTTCAACACAGCCCGACCACACAGCTCCTAAAGCTGGTGAGTCTGACAGCATAGTGGCAATAGGATTGACTTAGTAAGTAACCAGCTCAAACTTGGGGTATTAGTTCAAACCTTGGTATGGCAGCTAGAAAATCTGATTTTGGCTGGTTGATTAATTCAATAAATCTGCAATAAAAAGCAAGTGCCAGTTATGGTGACCACGAAACTACCGGATTGTCTTCAAAACCTATTTGATTCGTTACTCTCTTTTAAAGAAGGAAATCTGCCATTCTTACCCGGTCTGTTCTGTCTGTGACTTCAGACCCACAACAATGCCAATGTCTCTTTGACTGCCCCCTGAAATAGGCCAGTAAGCCAGTCAGTGGTGCAATTAGGGATGGACAATAAATGCTGGCCTTGCGAATGATGCCCACGTCCTGAGAATGAGCTATAACAAAAGTGGAGAGGAAGAAATTGAGAGATGGAATTCTTTCTCCCTCAGCTCCAATTGTGATCAAAAAAGTCTTTGAAGCTCACCATGATTGAGTGACATGTCTTCCCAGTAACCCACTTGCACTTTATAGGCACCGGTGAATGGACAGCGGGTCCATCAGCATCTGAATGAGAAATAAAACGGGCCGACAATTTTGGGATCAATAGGATGGAGGATATTAAAGCCATCTTCCTTCCTCTAAATGCTGTGCAGTCTTCCATTTTTGAGATTCGAATGCAAGTCAAATGAAAGGGATAGCATTCTAACGACATGCAAATTAAACCCACTCAAACTGATCATTACATCAAAGGCTAATTACTGCTTTCTATTTGCATTTTATTGCCTTTTATTTGTCTGACTGTGAAAACAGGTCATACTTCTTAAATCTACTTGGCAGGCAATTATAGCTTGGCAGAGGATGTTGGTCTGGAGGAATGAACCCCACTGTTTTTTTTAACTATAAAGAAAAGGAAGATGGAACTGCATTTAGGCTTCATCTTTCATGACATACCAAAGTCCTGTACAGCCAATTATATACGTTTTGAAGTGTAGCCAATGTTATAATGTAGGAGACATGGGAGCCAATTTGCGCACAGCAAGCTCCCAGAAACAGCAATGAGATAATGAGCAGATAATGAGCCCGAATTTGTTGGAGCTGGTCACCTTACAGCATGCCTCATTAGATCAATGGTTTGCTGCATCCTTCAGCTCAAAAATGTTTTGCCTTATAAGCTGTTGGAAGTATAAGCTGGTAATGAGGACAATAGGGTATCTGAGGCCTTGGAGACCGATGGGTCAATGGTCTATTGACTTAAGCTGAGATTTAAGGCTTGCAAAAGCAATAGAGGAAGGGCTGATAAGTGAGGTGAATTAGACTGGGTGAACTCCATGGCCAAGATTTTATGGCCTCGCTGTGGCGTGTCTCCCGCCGGTGGACGCGGTGAGCCATTTAAATCTCCATTCAGTTCGGCGGGACCATAATATGCCGACGGACAGGAGGGGCCATTAAATCCTGCCCAATATCAAATCAGGTATAGAAAGAGAAATAAAGGAATTGGAAAGGAGAGAAAAATTAGACAGAAAGAACATTAGAAAAAATGAGATAGGAATCTTCCTTTCTCTCAAGTGGTTTCACTGTCGTCTATTTTGACTTTTGGCTGCCTGACTGGCGGACTGCATTGGTCAGTCTCTGGTGCCAGTGGCAGAAAGGTGTTGGCCATTTTGAAGCCCTGGTCTCATTTATTGAATCAGGCAGGGGTGGTGTGGGCTGCCAAAAAGGGGTCCTGATTCAGTTCACCTGAAGGAAATCCAAAACCCAGAACAACGCGGCCACCAGTGAGGTACCGTGGTTGGGCAGAGGGGAGGGGGTGGTCTTAGGGCAGCAGCATGCCAGATCCCTTCTGTGCCTGATATTGCACCTTAACCTTAATCCTATGAGATCATAGAAGAGTAATCATTATGACTCTTGCTCCTCTCAGGCCCACACAAACAATTTGAAGCGGACACTCTGGTGCAGTATTGAGGGAGTGCTGCACTGTCAAAGGTGCTGTCTTTTAGATGAGACCTTAAGCAGGGGCCCCATCCTCCATCTCAGGTGGATGTAAATGATACCAGGGCACTCAATCAACATCACAAAAAGACAGATTATCTGCTCATTATACATTGCTGTTTGTGGGAGGTTGCTGTGTGCTATTTGGCTGCTGTGTTTCCTACATTACAACAGTGGCTACACTTCAAACGTGCCTAATTGGCTGTGCCGTGCTTCGAGATGTCCAGTAGTCATGAAAAGTGCTGCATAAATCAAGTCTTTTTTTCTTTCTTGGGTGAGTTCTTCAAAGCCACAGCCCAGGGAACTCACTGCAAGCTGTTCCAAACTAAGATGGCATCTGGGATCCCGTTTAAATCGTGGCTCCCCAATTTTCATATCAAAAGAAGCGTTTTTGACACCCGTGCCACGCCCCTTTCAAATGGAGCCTGATAATCGCCAGGCAAAGTGGGGTCAAAATCGACTTTGATGTGTTCCATTTCAGTGCTTCTGGAAGTAGCGGGATGTAAAATGTGTTGGGGCAGCTTCCACTGGGTTCAAAAATATAGGGACCAGCAGCGCAAAACAAAACAAGTCCAGCATCAGCGCCGATTTTAATTGTCAGTCTCAGAGAAGCCTCAGGAGTGGCAACTACAACAGATTTAAATAGCAGCATCAATGTACTTCACAGGGGTCATTATCAAACAAAATATAACACTGAGCTATATAAGAATGTGAGAGGCCTGTCAGCTTAGATGGATACAGTGTGATGCAGAATGATGGCAAAAGCGCGGGTTCAATCCCTGTACTGGCTATGGTAATTCGTGGAGGTCTTGCCTCCTCACCGTGCTGGGTGATGCCCCCTCAAGCTACAAGTAGCCAAAAGTGTCTCCCTTTAATGGAGAGAGATGCTTTTGGTCATTTGGGACTATGGCTAGATACATAAGGAGATATGAAGACTTGCAGCTAGACGTTTGGCCAAAGAGGTTAGATTTAAAGGGATGGAGAGAGGTTTATGGAAGGAATTCTTGAGCTTTGGGCCAACGCAACTGAAGGCAAGGCCACCTATGGTGGGGCGATTAAAAGCAAGGTTGCATAAGAGGCCAGAACTGGAGGAATGGGAAGCAGAAATGTTGCAATGGCGTATCGCAGGCCAACTCCCAAATTTGAGGTTAAGACGATTGGGGCAGAGTATAGTGAGAGTCTGTTTGTGGGAGGATTTCCTGCTGATAATGAACGGACAAATGGAAAATAAACCATTTTCTATTATCATCTGTCACATTCCACATACTCACACCCTCTGCCCCCAATTTAATTTAAATTTTTAAAGGTAGACCTAGAGAAAACATTTCCAATACAGGGGTAGTCCAAAACTAGGGGCCATAAATATATGATAGCCACCAATAAACCCAACAGAGAATTCAAGGGAAACTTTTCTGAGAAAATGATTCGAATGTGAAACTCACTACCACATGGAATAGTTGAGGCAAATAACATAGATTTAAAGGAATACCAGGTAAACACACAAGGGAGAAAGGAACATGAGGAGATACTGATTGGGTTAGATTAAGTAAGGTCAGAGGAGGCATGGATATAAACACCAGGAAGCACTTATTGAGGCAAATATCATGGAGTAATAGTTATTTACGGCCTTTTAACCCATCCAGTCTATGCTGAAATGGCCTGTTTCTGTGTTCTAGGCACTATGTAATTCTTAGTTCAGGTTTAGATCTTGCAAATTTTAGACTGTGCTCATCAAACTGAAAAAAAAAGCATAAAGAAGCGCATTTAAAATGTAAATATTCCATTGTACCACACTGTGCCTAATCAAACAGTCTCTACTAATATTGGCATAATTAGGAACCTTATTTGAATTGGAAAATCTAAGTGAAAGACCAAAGCCCACAGTCTGAGACACCATGAAGGTCGCAGAGAGTAAGGGAGGAAGACCAGTTAAATCATAATGGTTAGTGGTCGGAAGTTAGGTCTTTAGATTAAGAGGAAAGACATAATTCCAACAGTTTAGGGGAAAGAAAGGGTTGAAATTAAAAGATGCTGCAATTCCTAAAAATCGCCAATCAATGTTATTTTGTGTTGGGTGTTGTTAAACAGGCACTAGGCCCCTCATTAACATAGTCAAAGGGCCTAATAAATAGCTGGTTTAGGCCTGCGCATGGGATTCCTAAACAAAATGAGCCACACGACTTTAGCGGTGGGACCAATGCCTGTGCAGATTGTGCACGGGCCCTACCCCATTGGTAAATGCTTGCGCTTTGCTCATGCTTCATTCCAAATGACATGGAAAATTTGGCAACGCACATGCCCATTTCCATCCTGAGGCCTCATGACCAAGAGGGCGAGATTGGTCTTTGCCGATGTCACAAAAAAGCTGGCAGCTGGGGCTGAACCTTGGCTCAATGTGCTTTCCCATTGACTTCAATGGGGCTTGCTGCTCGCTTGCCGTGGGCCAAGGGATTTTGAGGGAGGGGAGGACTTTCTGAATGAGGCACTAAACCGAGGCCTTGCCTAGCTCCTCTCGCAGGCAGTGGTAAAAGAACCCCCCCCCCCCCCCCCCCCCCCCCCCCCGGTATCATTTTGAAGACGAGTGGGGAAGTTCTCCTAGTGTTCTGGCCAATTTCCCTGAAATAATAGATTATTTGATCATTATCACATTGCTGTATGTGGCAGCTTGCTGTGTGAAAATTAGCTTCCACCATTAATCCCTACACTATAGCAGTGACTATACTTCATCCAGTCTAAAGTGCTTTGGGGCATCCGGGGTATTGAAGGGTGCTATATAAGTGCAGGTCTTTCTTTTCAATAATAATTGTACCAGGCTGCACAGGTCTAATTTAGTTATGTGTTCTTCCTTGTTTTTATATAATAGCCCGTAACTTGCGTGGAGTGGAATTCAGGGTGGGATTGCCAACCTGTGCCTAGATTTTTACCTTGAAATCCAGCCGCCCCGTTCTCGCTGACCTTCTGACTCCGGCCAGATGAGAACAGCATAGTGCATGCAACAGGTTCCCGAGGCCTTGCTTCGAGGGCAGAAAAGTGGGAGGTAAGAAAGACCATGCCCCATTTTATGTGGCACTAGCTGCTGTAAAGCAGTTAAGTTTAAAGGACCAGCCACATTGAGAAGCCATGGAGGAGGTAGGTTTGTAATGTAAATGGGTAGGATTGGGAGGTGGTTGGGAGGGACGGTGGGGGCGGGGGGGGGGAGGGGGGGGGGAGAGAGGGGCGGGTCTGATGATTTGGGGGGTGGGTGGGGTCGAGTGGTCAGTGGAGAAGGGTCGGGTGGTCAGTGGAGGGGGGGTCAGGTGGCCAGTGACAGAGTTCAGGTGGTCAGGGGGGTGAACAGTGGGTGGGGATGGTCCGTGGAGGGCGTTGTATGGTTAGTTGGGGGGTGGTGAGTGTGGGTTGGGTCATCAGTTCATGGGTGTGTTCATTGGGGAGCCATTGGCTGGTCGGGGAGTAGTCAGTGAAGGGTGGTTAATGGGGGAGGTTAGTCAGTGGGGCGCCAGGTGACCAGTAGGTGGTGTGGTCATTGGGATGCATTGGGTTGTCAGGGGAGTGGTCAGTGAGGGGTGGTCAGTGGGGGGGTGGTTGAGTGGAGTGGTCAGTGGGTGGGCTATGGGGGGGGTGGTCATGAGGGTTGAACAGAGGGGTGTGGTCAGTGGGGGATGTACGGGTGGTCAGTGGGAGTTGGGTGGTCAGCTGGAGGTATTGGGTGGTCAGGGGGGTTGGACTGAGGGGTATGGCCAGCAGGGGGTGTTTGGGTGGTTAGTGAGGGTCAGGTGGTTAGTGAGGGGGTTTTGGGTGGTTAGTTGAGGTGTGGTCAGTCAGGGATGGTCAGTGGGAGGTGGTCAATGTGGTGGGTGTTGTTGTTAGTAGGGGGGTGGTCAGCAGAGTGTGGTTTGGGCAGTTAGTTGGGGGTGGTTAGTAGAGGGTGGTTAGTGGGTCTCGGGTGGTCAGTGGAGGGCAGATGGGGGGGTGAGAGTTGGGTAGTCAGTGGGAGATGTGGGTTGGGTGGTCATTGGGGATTGGGTGGTCAGTGCGGGGTGGGGGTTGCATGGTCATTGGAGGGGGTGATTAGTGGGGATCGGGTGGCCAGTGGGGTGTTGGAGGTCGGGTGGTCAGGAGTGGGCTCAGATGGTCAGAGTGATGGTCATTGAGTGGAGTGGGGAGTGTAGTTTGGGAGGGTAAATCAGTTGGGGGTCGGGGTTGGGCAGGGAGTCCCATTGGGGGTTGGGTGGTCTGGGGGTGCTGAGGGTGTGCGGGGAATCTCTTAGTGGGTCAGGGGGCTATGGAAGGTCAGGGGGTGGTTCAGCTGGTCAGTGAGGCCATTGGATGGTCAGGTGGTTTGTCAGTGGGGGTTGGTCAGTGGGGGTGTGTTGGATGGTGAGGGGTTTAAGCAATGGGAGGTGGTCTTTGGGGTCGTCAGGTGGTCATTGGGGGTGTCAGTGTCGGGTGGTCAGTGGTGGGGAGTGGGGTGGTCAGTGAGGTGGTGGGGAGGGTAGTCTGGGGAGGGGAAATCAGCTGTGGGGATCCCATGGTGGGGGGGGGTCATGGGGGGGTGGCCTGAGGTAGGGGGGGTCCCTTTTCAGGGCTCAAGGGTGTGGGGAGAGTCCCTGGGTTGTTGGGGGAGTCCGATGTGGTGTTGGGAGGTAGTCAGGGGCTGGTGTACTTTAGGGGGTTGCAGGATTCCTATGGAGTGTCAGCGGGGTGGAGGGATTGCCTTGTGGGGTCCGGGTGGGTGATCAGTGCTACAATTACCCAGAGGTTTGAAGTGGTTTTGGTTCTTCTAACTTTTTCTCGCTAACTTTTACAGTAAGACAATGAGAGAGATCCAAAATTTTCGATTTCTATCATGCTTTCCGATGGCTTCCAGTGCAGGGCAATTGCCTAACGGAAGTTTGAAATTTCCAAGCAATTGCTGTTCAATCCTTACCTGGGGTCTTCGGAGGGTGGTTCACCAGCACATTTTGGGGTAGCCCCCCCCACCCACCACCCCCCCCCCCGCCCCATTACGACAGCCTGGAGCTTGGAAGTTACGGGCCGATACTTTCAAGTTTATGTTAGCAATCGCTATAGAAAACATTAGTTAGGCCACAGCTGCATGCAGTTTCGGTCACCACACAATAGGAAAGAAGCGATCGCAGTAGAAAGGGTCCGGGGAGGTTTCCGAGAATGTTTCCTGAATTTTAGTTATGAGGGAAAATTGGATGGGTTGGGGTTGTTTTTCTTTGGAATGGAGGAGGCTGGGGAAAATCCATCTGAAGAGTATAAAATGATGAGTGATCTAGGTAGAGTGGGACAGCAAGGCCCCATCCCCTTGGAGGCCCATAACCAGGGGACTTGGACTTAGGGTAAAAGGTAGGAAGTTTATGGGGGACTCGAGTGTAATTTCTTTCATCCAGAGGGTGTTGGGGGTCTGGAACCCACTGCCTGAAAGGATGGTAGAGGCAGAAACCCTCAAAAGATTTTAGAAGTACTTGGATTTGCCCGTGAAGTGCTGTAACCTACAAGATTATGGACATAGAGCTGAACCATGGAATTAGACTGGATGGTTCCTTCTGGACCAGCAAGAATACATTGGGCTGTACGCTCCTTCTGTGCTGCAAATTTCTATGATTTTCTGTAGTTAAATTACAAAAATATAGAGCCAATTTGGAAGTGGATTGAGCTGGAATATTAGGCTCCCTCTATAATACAGGCTGAGGGACTGGGGAGGCCACAGTGAGGTGCTACAGTGTCACCTGTGGCAGGGAGGTATAATTACAGCATGACAAATTAATGCACCGCTATGTCCCCTGCCAATGCAAGATGGCGGCACAAGATGGCAGCCAATACCATGCATGCGGACTTGACTGCGCGTGCACCGAGATGTCATTGGCGGCGCATGGAGCCTTTTACAGTTGGTTGCTATTTAAAAGCAACATTTCTGTCTGTCAATAGCTCTGGATGGCGCTGACTGCTTCAGAAACTGTTGCCCCGACAATGCAAAATGGTTTAAAATTCGCCCCTGGCCCACCATGATCCCCTTCGCTTTACCGGCGTCTGTGGCAGCAGCAGTGAATCAACTGGCTACTGCTTAGCTTTGGTCATAAATTGTGGAGCCTGTTTAATTTACGACGTTCGGGCCTGCCAACTTTCTTCTGAGTAGCTTTGAGTTGCGCATTGATAATTGCAGCCGGGTTTTCAGCCGTGCCTAATCAACGCCCTCCCAAGGGCTGACAATGTGCTACCTTGGAGAGTCACTTGTTCTCAGTAGGGTTGTTGAGAGCTTGACTTTTGCTTAAAAAAAAAATGAGAAACTGAATGGAAGGGGATGAGTGTCACACTGACGGTTGGGGGAATGAACAGGGTTCTGATCTCCTTTACTCACAACGACGTCACCGAGTAAAACCGTATGACAGCGCACGCCCCGCGTTGGCAGTAAATTCAGCCCATTGTCGATGGTCCTATTCTTTGATGCAGGCAGCTGCCTGTGGCCGGTAGTGAGGTCACAGGGGCTGCGGCTGCATGTCCGGTGAATGCGCCCCCTGCAGTTGCAGTGGCCTCAAAGGCAGCCTTTAAAATATGGAGTTACTGTTCCAACTGTTAACATAGGAATTAGTACAAGAAAATGTGCCAAAAGTGTGTGTGCAACCAGAATTGGGATTCAGGTGATGTAGAGTTAGAAGTTGGGGAATAATGGACCAACGCGTGCAGATGTCACCACATCAGCATTATATATCATCCTTAATTTTAGACAAAGGTCCTTTACAATAACAACGTGCATTTATATAGCACCATTAGCACAAAATGCTTTGCAGGAGCATTATCCCACGAAAGTTGATGCCAAGCCACATAAGTAGATATTAGGACCGCTGACCAAAAAGCTAGGTCAAAGGGGTAGATTTTAAGATCAACTTAAAATAAGAGAGAGAGGTAAAGAGGTGGGAAAGGTTATGGGAGGGAGTTGCAGAGCTTAGGGCCTGGACAGCTGAGGGCACAACCACCAATGGTAGAGCGATGAAAATCAGGGCTGCACAAGAAACTCACCAAGGCTCCTTAGACAATACCTTCCAAACCCATGACTGCTACCATTTAGAAGGACAAGGGCAGCAGACACGTGGGAACACCACCACCTGGAGGTTCCCCTCAAAGTCACACACCACCTTGACTTGGAAACATATCGCTGTTCCTTCGCTGGGTCAAAATCCTGGAACTCCCTCCCTAACAGCACTGTGGGTGTACCTACACCACATGGACTGCAGCGGTTCAAGAAGCCAGCTCACCACCATCTTCTCAAGGGCAACTAGGGATGGGCAATAAATGCTGGCCCAGCCAGCGACATCCACATCCTCAAAATTAATAAAGTAAAATCCAAGAGGCCAGATTTGAGGAGTGCAGAGATCTGAAGTGCTGGGGTGGTGGAAAGGAGGGGTCATGGAGGGACTTGATCACATAGACGAGAATTTTAAAATTCGAGGTGTTGCTGCATCAGGATGTAGATCAATGTAACAGCATCTGAAAATGGTCAGTCTTTTAATGGTATGAGTTACATGATGATGTCCCTGAGTTAAGGAAACATATACCGTGATATAATTTTCATGGTAATATATAAAATATATTATATTTTCCAAGCTCCTTCCAAGTGAATTTATTACAATAATTCAATCTGAAGCTTCAGAGAGGAATTATTAAGCTACTTGACCTTTAGTCATGATGGTCTATGACACAATCAGAATGCGCTGATTGAATTACTGTCTTATGGTTCACCATGTGGTACCCAGAATCATCTACATATTTGTCATCTATTGACAGCATCAAGTACATGCAGGAAATGTATGTCAAAGATCGTCAGATTAAAAAAGGTCATATTTCCAATTCATGTCAGGCTAAAAGTCACATTAATTATAATTTCAAAGCTACTTTCAGTCAAAATCTCACTTATATTTGAGTAGAAAGAAGTGCAACATTTTTTTCAATCTTCCCCTCAGATCAGGACCTGTTAAATGTTTGATTTTTAACAAAAGTTTTAATAAGTCTTGTAGTTGTTTAGCAACTTGATGTTTGTATGGCTGCAATGATTGCCGTTATATTGGCAGGTATTTGGTGAATGGTAAGATCCCACAAACAACACAGCTTTTACGTTACTGGACTGGCAATCCATTTGCCTGAAGAAATGACCCGGAGGGGTGAGTTTAAATTCTGCCGCATCTTCTGGAAAACTTAGGTTTAAATAATTAAATAAATATGGAATAAAAAAACTAGTATCTGTATTGTTGACCATGAATTGGTGTAAAAACCCATATGGTTCATTAATGACCTTAAGGGAAGGAAACCTGCCATCCTTATCCTGTCTGGCCTACACGTGTCTCCAGAAAGCAATGCGGTTGACTCTTAACTCTTAACTCTCTGAAATGGCCTAGCAAGCTAGTCAGTTGTGTTTACGATGGAAGCTCTCCAACACCTCCCTCAAGGGCAATCAGGGATAGGCAATGAATGTTGCCCATCCATGCCATAAATTTGTTCAAACAAACAAACAGCAGTGAAGTAAATGACCAAATCGTCATGCTTTCAGAGGTATTGGCTGGTTGAGGGGTGAATATTGCCCAGGATACTGGGAGAACTTATAGAGGGTTACATAGGATCCACAGAAACAGGCCTTTCAGCCCAATCGGTCCAAGCTGGTGTTTATGCTCCACTCAACCTGCCCCCGCCGCCCCACTTTCCTCATCTAACTACATTAGCGTAATGCTCAATCCCTTTCTTTCTCATATGCTTATCTAGCCTTCCCTTACGTGTATCAACACACTTTGCTTCAATCACCCCTCATGGTAGCAAGTTCCACAAACCATTTTCTGGGTGAAGAGGTTTCTTCTGAATTCTCTATTGGATTTCTGGGTGACCATCTTATATACATGACCTCTAGTTATGCTCCTCCCTACAAGTGGAAACGTTCCCTCTGTATCCAATCTATCAAAATATTTCAGAATTTTAAATTAGGTCAGTCCTCAATCATCTGCTTTCAAGAGAATAGAGACCCAGCCAGTTCATCATCTCCTGATGGGTATACCTCACATTCCTGGTATCATCCTTGTAAATCTTTTTTGCTTTCACTACAATACATCCATCTTTCATTTATAATATGGAGACTGGAACTGCACACAGTACTCCAGGTGTGATTTCACCGAGGTCTGATACAAATTTAACTTTACTGCTTTACTTTTCCATTCTATTCCTCTAGAAATAAACTCTGGTACTTGGTTTGTTTTTTTAGTGACATAGTTAACTTGTGTCACTGCTTTTGGTGATGTGTGTCCTTGCACTCCTCACTTCCTTGGTTCCCCTACCTCATTTAGATTCTTATTTTCTAAGTAACTGTCAGCCTCCTTATGTGCTGACCAAACTGCAATTTCTCACGCGTATTTTTGTTGAAACTCTTTATCCTTCATTCATTCATGGGATGTGAGCTTTGCTGGCTGGGTCAGCATTTACTGCCCATCCCTAGTTGCCCTTGAGAAGGTGGTGCTGAGCTGCCTGCTCCTTGAACTGCTGCAGTCCCTGTGGTGTAGGTACACCCGCAGTGCTAATTTTGCCAACGATAGGCCCGTTCTGCTGGTTTGCTAATACTGTATCCTTTTGCAACATGTTGCAACCCTCCTTTGTGTTGACTATCCCCGCAATGTGGTCTCATCTATACATACGCGGAAAGGGTGCTTCTGACTCCAAAATCCACATGGTTAATGTAAAGTGTGAACAGCAGTGACCCCAGCACTGATCCTTGTGGAGCATCGCTGCCCGTTTGTAGACAATCTGGCCAGGATTTTCCAGCCCCACTGTGGCAGGCCAGCCAAAAGGTCCACTGACTTTCGGCAAGACCGGACAATCCCGGCAGCAGGCAATGACGGGAATAATGGCTCTCTGAATAATTATACTCTACACCCCCCCCCCCCCCCCCCCCCCCGCACTCTCTGGGCAGGCGTTTCCAGTCGGCGAGCAGGGGCGGGGCCCACTCGCCAGTGTGTCAAATGACGGGGGGATACGCTGGGCATGCATCCCGACATCACCCGGCGTCATTTAGATTTTCAGTTCTGCGGGTGTGCAGCCGAACTGTCAACGGCCTGTTAAGGCCATTAAAAAACTGAGTAACTTCATTGACAGCGTCACACGAGGGGACATGTCAGGGAAGTTTTTTTATTCCCTTTCTGTCAACATGTTACTCGGAGCCGATCTCCCCGAGGCAGCTCTTTGCCTCAGGGAGATCAGTGCGCTATTGCGTGCGCATGTGCGGAAGAACGCACTCCCAACTGAGGGAATCTCGCCACCTCCCCCACCCCCCCTCCATCCTCACCCGTACAGGGAGAGCTCAGCACTTCTTGGCGGAGGTCACGCTGGGCGGGCCTTAATTAGCCCACCCACGTAAAATGGCGGCAAACCTCCCCCTCCCCCACCCCGGACCGGGGGCGCCGATCGGAAGGCCAGCCACCAGCGCTCGGTCCCGCACTTCCCCTCCGACGGTTGGGGGAGAATATTCCCCAGATGTTTTTGGATCCAGTCAATTATCCATTCTGCAAAGCATGCATACCAGGAAAGGATTGATATGCTGGGTATCTTCCCTGTTGAAAAAATAGAGGACTGAGGGATGACCTGAATGAGGTCTTTAAAATTATGAAGGGTTTTGATTCGGGTGGATGCAGAGAGAATGTTTCCCCTTGTGGGAAAGAGCATCACTAGAGGCCATCAATATAAGATAGTCACCAAGAAATCCAATAAGGAATTCAGAAGAAGCTTCTTTACCCAAAGAATGGTGAGAATGTGGAACTCGCTACCACAGGGAGCGATGGAAGTGAATAGTATAAATGCATTTTAGGGAAGCTTGACAAGTAGATGAGGGAGAAGGGAATAGAGGGTTACAATGTTACATCTAGATGAGGAAAGATGGGAAGAGGTTTGAATGGGGCATAATCACTAGCATAGACTGGTTGGGGCAAATGGCCTGTTTCTGTAGGGATATTCTAGGTAATCATGTGTAGTTCTATGTTGTTTGTCCCCTGATTCTGAATTCTGTAACATTATTTATCAACCTACTACGTGTTACCTCACTAAAGGCCTTTTGAAAATTGAGATAAATTATTTTAACTGCATTTCCCAACCTCTTCAACTTCTTCACCAATGACCTTCTTTGATCATAACATCAGAAGTGTGGATGTTCACAGATGATTGCACAATGTTCAGCAACATTCGTGATTCCGCACAATCTATATCCATATGCAGCACGACCTTGACAGTATCCAGGCTTAGACTGACAAATGGCAAGTAAATTCATGCCACACAAGTGTCAGGCAATGACCATCTCCAATAATAGAGAATCTAACCATCTCCCCTTGACATTCAATGGCATTACCATCACTGAAAACCCCATTGTCAACATCCTGGGGGTTACCATTGACCAGAAACTGAACTGGACTAGTCGTATAAATAGTGTGGCTGCAAGAGCAGGTCAGAGGCTGGGAAATGTACAGCAAGTAACTCACCTCCTGATTCCCCAAAATCTGTCCACCATCTACAAGGCACATGTCAGGAATGTGATGGAATGCTCCCCACTTGCCTGGTAATTGCAGCTCCAACAACACTCAAGAAGTTCGACACCATCAAAAGCAAAGCAGCCCACTTGATTGGCACCACATCCACTACCTGTAACATTTACTCCCTCCACCACTGATGCAGAATGGTAGCATCTACAAAATGCACTTCATATAGCAAGGCTCCTTCAACAGCACCTTCCAAACATACAACCTCTCCACCTAATTGGTTAATGGCAGCAGATACATGTGAACACCACCACCTGCAAGTTCCCCTCCAAGCCACACACCATCCTGACTTGGAACTAAATTACCGTTCCTTCACTGTCACTGGATCAAAATCTTGAAACTCCCTTCCTAATAGCACTGTGGGTTTACCTATGATGCATGGACTGCAGGGGTTTAAGAAGACAGCTCACCACCACCTTTTCAAGGGCAATTTGGGATGGGCAATAAATGCTGACCTAGCCAGCAATGCCCAGGTTCTCTAAATGAATAAATCTTTCTCTACTACATCTTCAGAAAATCAATAAAGCTAGTCAAGCAAACCCTTCCCTTTGGAAATCCATGTTGATTATTCATTAATATATTTTTGATTTCTAAATGTTCTTTGACTCTTCCCTGTCATACATTCCATTATTTTTCTCCATCACTGATGTTAGGCTGATTGCTCTATAGTTCCCTTGACATATTCTGTCCCTCTTTTTAAATATAGGAATTATATTAGCTATCCACAAGTCCTCTGGCATTACACCTTTTTCTAACTAACTATTAAATATGATTAGTAATTCCTCTGCTATCTCTTCTTCCCTAGGCTCCTTTAAAACATGTGGATGTAATCCATCCAGGAGGTTTTACCCTCTTTAAGCTTGATCGGTTTATTTAATATTTCACCTCTTTTTATTTTAATTTCCGTTATCTCACCTCTAATATCATCATCAGGTATCATCCCCACCTGCCTGTTTCCCTGGTAAATACTGAAACAAAGCAATTATTTAATATTTTTGTCATTTCTCTATCGTTGCCTGTGATATTACCCTATCCATCATTAAGTGGCCAACTTTCCTTTTCTTCTTTATGAGCCTGTAAGATGTTTTACCATTTTGTTTTATGTTCCTTGATAATTTAATTTCATAGTTCCTCAATTGCCTTCCTAATTGTTTTTTTTTACTTCTAATCTCTTCATATTGTCCTTTGTCATGCTCTCTCCTGCTATCCATGTATTTAGTATATGCCTCTTTCCTAACCCTCAATTTTTAACTTATGTCCTTATTCATCCATGGTGGATCATTAGTATTTAGGTTGTTCTCGTCTCTTACTGGAACATATTATTTTCCTGCATTCTGTTGAACACTGTTTTAAAGAATTCCTATTGGTGTTCCAAGTTATTCTTTGCCAATATTGTTGCCCATTTTATTTTCCCAAGTTCTATGTTCAGCCCCTCAAAATTGGCATTATTCAAATCCACTACCCTGGTTTTCGTCATACTTATGAGCATCTCAATTATTATCTTAAAGCGTAAAATATTATGATCACTATTGCCTAGATGTTCCCTTACTTTGACTGCTCTTAACTGCTCTGGTTCATTCCCCATTATTAGATACAATAGTGGATGCTTCCTTGTTGTGCTTTTTACATATTGGGTCATGAAGGAATCTTGTACAAATTGCCCCTATCACCTTTACCTAACTCTTTTGACCAATTAACATAAGGCTAGTTGAAACCACCCGTGATATTGTTCGATGCTCTTTACTTAGTTCCAAGGGATGATTTTCAAATTAATGCTGTGGCATGTAACTAGTGCAATGGAAGGACACTTCTCTGTGGGATAGAGAAGCCACAAAGAATCAAAGAATCATTGAATGGTTACAATTCAGAAAGAAGCCATCCATCCCATTGCATCCATGGTGGCTTTCTGAAAGAATAACTCACCAGTTCCATTATTCAATCCTTTCTCCATCGCCCTGCAGATTACTTTCTCTTCAGGTGCTTAACCAATTCACTTTTGATTGTATTTCCCTTCACCATAATCTCAGGCAGTGCATTCCATGTCATGATCACTCCCTGTGCAAAAAAAAAAGGTTTTCCTCATGTCACTGTTGATTCTTTTGTCTTTTAAATCTGGTTCTTCACCCTTCTGCCAATGTTAATAGTTTCTCCCTTTCTACTTTGCCTAGAACACTCCTGATTTTGAACAACTCTATCAAATCTCCCCTCAACCTTCTCTGAGGTGGATGACCCTAGCTTATCCAATCTACCTATGTAACTGAAGTTCCTCATTGCTGGAACCATTCTCATCATTTTTTTCTGCACCCTTTCTAAAGCTTTCACATCCTTCCTAAAGTGTGGTGCCCATAATTTAACACAATACTGCTGTTGAGGCCAAACCAGAGTTTTATAATGGTTCATCATAACTTCCTTAGTTTAATGATTAATCATTTATAGTTACATTAAAAATAATACCAATGAAAATTAAAGATTTTCTATAATGGGTGGATAATTCACAAAGAACCTTTAGCCCTGGGGAGTAAGTTGAAAATCTATTACCCTTTTATTGTCTATTATTTATAATTATAATCTATTACTCTGTTATTCAAATCATTGTCATTGACCGTCGTTCCATTCAAGATAACATCTACTCAGGGTCATGGGCTTCTACACTGATTCTCCATGTGACTGAACAGATCGATTCTCGACCTGCTGATCTTTGGGCACAATGAGGTAGCAGGATCCGGAATCCAGGATTTTCTTTACTTTCTTCTCTGCCGCTGCTCTGCCCCATTACTAAGGCATTTGGACTCGAAGCATGCTGCAGCTTAATGAGCAAGATTTCAGTGTTTTAACTGATTGGTAGCAAGCTCCTCCCAATTATTAATGTCAATGCTGCCACGCTTCAGAGTGTCTTTGGAGCATTTTATTTGCCCTTCCCTTGAACGCTGGCCATTTGAGCATTCAGGACACAGGATCTGGTGGGAAAGGCAGCTTACAGTCCTCCGGAGACACGTGCAGTCCATCGGAGTAGATTCCGCAGGAGTTTTGCATGAATGCTTGTGGGGCTGGCTTCAAGGAATATACTAGCTTTTGTTCGACGGTCCTCCCATTAAATTATGGCAGAGACATTGCCGATGGAATTTCTCTAGCACTCTTATGTGTCACTGGTACACAGTCCAGGGGCAGAAATTCCCCCCCGTTGGGGAGAAAGTTGATGGGCTGGCGCGTGCGGGCATGCTTCCGATTGGTGCCCCCAATCGGAGGCGTGGCGCCATTATACGTGGGTGGGCCAATTAAGGCCTGCCCATCACGACGTCTGCAGGGAAGCGCTATGCACTTCCATTGGGGGGAGGGGGGGTGTGGGGATTCCCTAAAATCAAGAGTGTACTCTTTCGCACATGCGCACAAAAGAGAGCACTCATCTCCCTGAGGCTAAGTGCTGCCTCAGGGAGATCGCCTCTACCCTCAACAATATTAAAAATAGAGAAAAAAAATGCCCTTACATGTCGCCTCATGTGACAATGTCACATGAGTTGGGACATGTTCATAATTTGCATAACAACTTTATTACTATTTTTAAAACCCTACATGAAACCTCGTCCGCCGCTGGATGAGGTTTCATGTTTTTTCTAATTCCCGCCGGGGCTCCTGGCCTGCTCGCTAACCTTAAGGTCAGACGGGCAGGTCCACTAATTACTTTAATTGATCTGTCAACGGCCTCAATTGGCCATTGACAGGTCGGCGGACGCACAGCTGATTTTGCTGTGCCCCCACCTTCCTGAAAATTTAAATGGGGCGGGATGATGTTGGGGGTTCCGCCCAATGTCACCGCGCATCATTTTACACGTAAGCGAGCGGGCACCTCCCCCACTCGCTGACGGTAAAATCCTGCCCCAGGTCTCACTGCAGGACACCAGTGCGGTAAAGGCAATTGCTCTGTGCGCTGGAACTTTTCTTGACTTGTGGAGGCCTTTGTTGTCAAACACTCACTGCCATAGTTTGAGGAAGGCTGAGCTGGTGCAGCTGATCCGGTGTTGGATCTTCTCTTCAATGGCGGCCTTTTGCGAGAGGTGGCTACCAAGGTATGGGAAGTGCCCAACATGCTCCAGAGTCTCTTCGTCAACTGCCTTTCCCACCAAGTCATGTGTTCTGACCTCTCAAATGGCTAGTGTTCAAGAGAAGGACAGGGAAAATGCTTCAAAGACACTCTGAAGCTATCCTTGAAGTGTGGCAGCATTGACATTAATGACTGAGAGGAGCTTGGTACAATCAAAATACTAAAAACTTGCCCATTAAGCTGCATCATGCTTCGAGTTCAAATGCCTTAATGATGAGGCTGTGCAGTGGCAGAGAAAGAAAAAAAAAGAAAATCCTGGATTTCGGATCCCACTACCTCGTGGGACACCCTGCCCTATGTGCCCAAAGATCTGCAGGTCGAGAATTGGTTGACCAGATATGGGGGAGATTTATGAGTTTTGTTCTGGTAACATGCAAGGACAGGCCGAGCTTCTCATATTCAGAATTAAAGAGATCGAGCATGGTTCGCAATTGTGGTGCAGAGTGGGAAGCAGCACTGCAGTCATATGCAAACTGTGGATCATGTACGTCTAATTTTTGGCATGGAGGCAACTGAGGTTAAAGAGTTTTCCTTCCGAACAGCATTTAATACTGACATTAGAAGGCAGTTGATCTTGAATGAGGTGAATAGCCACTGTCAGGTAGATTGTAAATAGCAGGGGAGCTATCACACAGCCTTGCTTGACACCGGTCTAGATTGTGAACTCCCACTCAAGACAGTGGCAGTCGTTTTATCATGAAACAATTGCAGGATTGGGAAGAAGTTTCTTGGGCATCCAAATCGTGAGAGCACAATCCAAAGCCTCGTGATTTACTGAGTCAAGTGCCTTAGACAGGTCAATGAATGCAACGAAGAGCTCCTTGTGCTCTTCTCGACATTTTTCTTGGATTTATGTAGCAACAAAGGCCATGTTAGAGGTTCTTCTGGATGGCCTAAATCCTCACTATTATTCATATAAGGTCCTGCTAAACCAATTAGACTCGGGATTCGATTTAACGCCTCATTTAAATGATGAGACTTGCAGCAATGCTGCACTCCCTCGGCACTGCATTGGTGCGCCAAGAGGTGCGCTCTCGAAGCCACAGTCTCCTGACTTAGAGGTGGGAGTGACCAATGTGACAAGATAAGAGTTGTATGAACAAACTGGTAGGGCTGGTCTCAATTATTAGCTTACTGCTTGTGTTGTGACAGTTGTAGCTCGGTGGTTAGTGCTTTTGCCTCTGTGTCAGAAGGTTGTGTGTTCAGATCTCATTCCATAGACATGAGGATACAATCCAAGTTGACACTTCAGTGCAATGTGGAGGGAAAGTGGCAATGTCTATGATGGAGTTTTTTGGCTGTGTTGTTAAACTGATGTCCTCTCAGGTGGACACGAAAGATCCTATGGTGCTATGAGGAAGGAGAATAGTAGAGTTCTCCACAGTGCCCTGGCCAATATATATCCCTCAACCAACATCGCGATAAACAGTTTATCTGGTCATCATCACATTGTGGTTTGTGACGCTTTGCTGTGTGTAAATTAGCAGCCAAGTTCCCTAAATTACAGCAGTGACTTTACTTCAGAAGTACTTCATTGGTTGTAAAGGGCTTTGAGACATTATGCATCCTGCCGTTTTTAATCTACCTATAGACTGGAAACATCAGATAGGCAAAGGTAGCATAGATGAGGAGTTCATAGAATATTTTCAGGATGATTTATCAGAACAATGCTTTCTGGAGCCAGCCAGAGAGCAGGCTATATTAGACCTGGTAGTGAGCAATGAGATAGGATTAATTGATAACCTCTTCGTGAAGGCATCCCTAGGTGGCAACGATCATAATTTGATTGAATTTTACATTCATTTTGAGGGAGAAATGAGTGCATCCAAGTCTCATATTTTAAACTTAATTAAGGACAATTATGAGGGCATGAAAGCAGAGCTTGCTAAAGTGAACTGGCAAATGAGTTTAAGGGATAGGTCAGTAGAAGTTCAGTGGCAGACATTTACAGGGATATTTCAGAATAGACAGAATGCATACATTCCAAAGAGAAAGAAAAATTCCAAAGGGGAGGCCCCACCATCCGTGGTTAACTAAAAAAGTTAAAGACAGTTTCAAACTTAAAGAAAAAGCACATAATTATGCAAAGACAGGTGGCAGATCAGGAGATTGGAAAGAATATAAAGAACAACAAAGAATGACAAAAAGATTAAAAGGAGGGAAAAAATTAGAGTATTAGAGAAAGCTAGCTGGTAATATAAAGACGAATAGTAAAAGTTTCTACAGATATTTAAGTAGTTAACAAAGTGAGTATTGGTCCGATGGAACGTGTATCTGGGAAATTGATAATGGAAAGCATGGAGAGGACAGTTGATTTAAACAGGTATTTTGCTTCTGCCTTTACTATAGAGGACACAAGTAACATCCTGGAAATAGCTGTAAATCAGGAAATGGAAGGGAAAGAGGAACTCGGTAAATTACAATCATCAGGGGAGTAGCATTGAGCAAATTGTTGGGGCTGCGGGCTGACAAATCTATAGGTCGAGGTGGACTTCACCCTAAGGCCTTGAAGATAGTTGATGCACTGGTTTTAATTTTCAAAAATGCCCTAGATTCGGGGAAGGTTCTATTAGATTGGAAAATAGCAAATATAACTTCTTTATTCAAAAAGGGAGGGAGACAAAAAGCCAGAAGTATAGGCCAGTTAACCTAACATCTGTCATTGGGAAATGTTAGAAGAACTTAGAAACATTCAAGGCAGAGTCAACATGGTTTTTTAAAAGGGAAATCATGTTTAACCAATTTATTGGAGTTCTTTGAAGGAGTCCCATGTGCTGTGGATAAAGGGGAACTGGTCGATGTACTATACTTAGATTTCTAGAAGACAAAGAACAAAGAAAAGTACAGCACAGGAACAGGCCCTTTGGCCCTCCAAGCCTGCACCGATCATATTGCCTGTCAAACTAAAACATTTTGCACTTCCGGGGGTCCGTATCCCTCTATTCCCATCCTATTCATGTATTTGTCAAGCTGCCTCTTAAACACCACTATCGTACCTGCTTCCACCACCTCCTCTGGCAGCGAATTCCAGACACTCACTACCCTCTGTGTAAAAAACTTGCTCCACACATCTCCTCTAAAGTTTTCTCCTCTCACCTTAAATCTATGTCCCCTAGTAATTGATTCTTCCACTCTGGGAAAAAGCTTCTGACTATCTACTCTGTCCATGCCACTCATAATTTTGTAAACTTCTATCAAGTCACCCCTCAATCTCCGTCGCTCTAGTGAGAACAATCCGAGTCTCTCCAACCTCTCCTCATAGTTAATAACCTCCAGACCAGGCAGCATCCTGGTAAACCTCCTCTGCACCCTCTCCAATGCCTCCATATCCTGCTGGTAATGTGGCAACTAGAATTGCACGCAATATTCTAAGTGTGGCCTAACCAAGGTTCTATACAGCTGCAGCATGACTTCCCAGCTTTTATACTCAGTACCCCTGCCAATGAAGGCAAGCATGCCATATGCCTTCCTGACTACCTTATCCACCTGCGCTGCCACTTTCAGTGACCTGTGGACCTGTACACCCAGATCCCTCTGCCTGTCGATGCACTTAAGGGTTCTGCCATTAACTGTATAATTCCTGCCTGTATTAGACCTTCCAAAATGTATTACCTCGCATTTGTCCGGATTGAACTCCATCTGCCATTTCTCCGCCCAAGTCTCCAACCGATCTATATCCCGATGTATCCTTTGACAATCCTCTTCACTATCTGCAACTCCTCCAAACTTAGTGTCATCTGCAAACTTACTAATTAGCCCAGTTACATTTTCCTCCAAATCGTTTACGTATATTACAAACAGCAAAGGTCCCAGCACTGATCCCTGCGGAACTCCACAAGTCTCCGCTCTCCATTCAGAAAAGCACCCTTCCACTGCTAAAGTCTGTCTTCTATGACCAAGCCAAACTGTATCCATCTTGTCAGCTCACCTCTGATCCTGTGCGACTTTACCTTCTGTACCAGTCTGCCATGAGGGACCTTGTCAAACGCCTTACTGAAATCCATATATATAATATCCACTACACTTGCATCGTCGATCATCTTTGTCACTTCCTCGAAAAACTCGATCAAGTTAGTGAGACACGACCTCCCCTTCACAAAACCATGCTGCATTTGATAAAGTGCCACATCAAATGTTATTGCAGAATATAAAAGCTCATGGCATAGGGATAACATATTGGCATGCATACAAGATTGGCTGGCTATCAGAAAGCAGAGTTTGCTGAAATGGGTCTTTTGCTGGTTGGCAGGATGTGACAAGTGATGTGCCACAGGGATCAGTGCTGGGGCCTCAACTTTTTACAATTTATATAAATGACTTGGATGAAGGGATGAAGGAATCGTGGCTAAATTTGCTGAGACACAAAGATAGGTAGGAAGTTAAATTGTGAAGAGGGTGTAAGGAGGTTACAAAGTGACCTAGATAGGTTAAGTGAGTGGGCAAAGATCTGGCAAATGGAGTATAATGTGGGCAAATGTGAAATTGTTCACTTTGGCAGGAGGAATAAAAAAGAGAATAAGGTTAGAGATTGCAGAGCTCTGAGATTCAGAGGAATCTGGGTGTCCGAGTGCATGAATCACAAAAGTCAAGTATGCAGCTACAGTAGGTAATTAGGACAAATAATAGAATGTTATCATTTATTGTGAGGGGAATTGATTACAAAAGTAGGGAGGTTTTGCTTCAGTTATACAGGGCCCTGGTGAGACCACATCAGGAGTACTGTGTACAGGACTGGTCTCCTTATTTAAAGAAAGATGTGAATACGTTAGAAGCAGTTCAGAGAAGGCTTACTAGGCTAATACCAGGAACGGGCGGGTTGCCTTTAGAGGAAAGGTTGGATTGTATCCACTGGAGTTTCGAAGAGTAAGATGCGACTTGATTGAAACTTTTAAGATCCTGAAGGATGTGGAGAGGATGTTTCCTCTTGTGGGAGAATCTAGAACTAGGAGTCACTGCTTAAAAATAAGGAGTCTCTCATTTAAAACAGAGATGAGGAGAATTTTTTTCTCTCAGTCTTTGAAACTCTCTTCCTCAAAAGGCGGTGGAAGCAGAATCTTTGAATATCCTTAAGGCAGAAGTAGATAGATTCTTGATTAACAAAGGGGTGAAAGGTTATTGGGGGTAGGCGGGAATGCGGAGTGGAGGTTACAATCAGATCAGCTATGATCTTATTGAATGGGGGAGCAGGCTCGAGGGGCCGAGTGGCCTACACCTGATCCATATGTTCATATGTTATGTATGTTTGAAAGATGCTATATGAATGCAAGCCTTTCATTCTTGTCTTTTCAATCTGTTACAAAACTGAGTAAAGAAACAAATAAACGCAGTGCAGTTTGAAGAAAATTGAACGTGAAGCTGCCTTATGCTATCCGCTAGCTTTTTTATGGCTTTTATATGTGCTTGTACATAAGATATACTTTAAGGCGTATGAGCGAATCTATATGTCTGTGCTATTCCCAATAATCAGTAATGACTCAGAGCTGTTTCTCTTCAGATTGCCTCAGGCCCCTGACCTCTTTGAAATACTGATGTGTCTAAGAATAGAGACACCCTCTTCTATGCAGTGACAGGAGTGTGGAATCAGGCTGTGCAGATGCTGTAAGCAGAGAGCGGGCGTGATGGACAATCGCTTCAATGGTAGAAATTCAATAGGATTCCAGTGTTAACATGATGATGGCAGAATTGGATGTGTGTTTGAAAAGGAAAGGTTCTCAGGGCTTTGGGGAAAGATCAGGGGTTTGGGACTAATTGGATAGTTCTTTCAAAGAGCTAGGACAAGCATGGTTGTCCAAATGGCCTCCTCCTGCACTGGATGATTCTGGCGCATGAAGGAAATTACACCCTTTTGACTTTCTAAGGCAGAGCTTACTTGGAAATGAATCACTTGTACTTAGATTGTATCTTACCACGTTTTGACTGGGCTCTTGCCCCATGAATTTACACCCAGAAATTGGGTTGCAACTCCAGCAGTTGCATTGAAATTGGACATAAAACTGTCCCCTGGTACCGGTTCCTCAAGGACTTGAGCGATTTCGGGCCAGAACTGTATTATCTTAGGGCAGAGATAAAAACAAAAAACTGCGGATGCTGGAAATCCAAAACAAAAACAGAATTACCTGGAAAAACTCAGCAGGTCTGGTAACATCGGCGGAGAAGAAAAGAGTTGACGTTTCGAGTCCTCATGACCCTTCAACAGAACTGTTCTGTTGAAGGGTCATGAGGACTCGAAACGTCAACTCTTTTCTTCTCCGCCGATGCTGCCAGACCTGCTGAGTTTTTCCAGGTAATTCTGTTTTTATCTTAGGGCAGGTTGGCACAGACACTACTCAGGCACATTTCTGGCACTCACCAGCCTCATGCCAATGGAATCATCAGCCTCTGTCCAAACTAGGGTGAGGGGTGAAGGATTACTCAGGCCAACCAACTCTGGAAGCTGTCTGATTATCTACCAAGTTGTGGGTACCTCTTAAAGAGTCCAACCTACTGTCTAGGCCTGACCCATTGAGACCTACAGATGTCCTCACAGAGGCCTTTATGCCCTTGCCTTGTAAACGATAGAGAATCGCGAAAAGTTGCAGAAACAGGGTTGTTATTTCTCAGAAGGGACCATTGCTGTTTCCTACTGGAGTTAAGCCAGGATACCAGCGGAACTCTCAGAGAATTTCAGTCTTGTAGTTAGTGTTATGACTCTTTGCACAGGACGGTCATTAGTATTATATGGACAATGCCTGTGGGATGGCACTTGTCCCCCTGAAGCTAATGCTCCATTGAGCAAGGGTTAAATACTTCAGCAATGGAGACAGGAAGAGGCCCCCAATGGCAGGTACTTCAGGTAAAGGTAAACAACAAAGGAAGAAATAATGAAGACGCATATATGGAACATCACCTCAAAATGACCAAGTATTACATAGGATATATGGGCACAGAAACAGGCCATTTAAGCCAACCAGTTAGTGTGTCAGGGAAGCTATGAAAGATGCGGCGCATTCTTGACTTGGTTATGGTAAGGGGTCCGGACAACATACAGGGTTTGGAAATCATGCCCACCCCTTAAAGGGTAGTAACCAAAAAGGGATCAAATTTGAAATGAGCTTAAATACTGAGTGCAAGGAACCCAGCACTTGTATAGATATTTATATAATATGCATGCAAAAAATATAAAGCTATATATATAAAGAAAATATAAATATATATATATAAAAGTCTAAATGCATATTATATATATATATATGTAAAGATAACCAATTTCTGCACAGAAGTTACAAAGCTCACCTAATCTCTGAAGTTTGAATTCAGAGTGAAGACGGGAGGAATTTCTGATTTTTACAATTGTGAGGAAGATGCAGAGAGGTGATTTTGCAGAGCTACGTGAAATATTGAGTTGTATAGAAAATGGAACTTCAGAGTATTACTTCAAACAGGAGAAAAGGTCAAGCTAGTAAAATTAGGACTGGGGTCAAGAAGTTCCTTCTCACAGTAATGCCTGGGACAGACTTAGATGGAGGGAACAAGCTGGGGCATGATTTAAGAAACAGAGTAGAAAACGGCAGAGGTTTGTGGTGAGTGTCGAGTTGTTCTGAATGGATGATTTAAAATGGAGCAAATGGCCTTTCTCGTCTTTGTTTATCTCCTCTGCTTTAGGTACTGCAGCCAATTTTTCACAGGTCCCACAGAAAGAGAATGAGAGATTAATGATCAGTTTGTCCATTTTGTTGTTGCTGTGAAGGGGAAAAAAAAAACAATAGTCAGGATACCAGGAGAACTCCCTGTTGTTCTTCAGTGAGCACCTTGGGCTCTCAAGCTGAGTAGATTTTGGTCTGGGCCTGTTTTCGTGACGAAAGCTAAAGATGGACTTGAACTCGAGATGCCTGAGGATTGACAGAAATTAGTCGCCGACCTCACAACGTACTCGCCACGATCAGGGCATGACTCCATGGCAACAAGCCAGAGGAAGGAGATCGTTATGGGCCCACCCAGCCTACTGCCAAAGGCCTTCAGGCAAGGGCTGAAAAGGGGCAGGTATAAAGCAGGTTCTGGGAAATGAGTTGGTTAGGGGGATGGATAGGTTGGTGAATGGAATCCACAAGAACAGATTTTAAGACCAGAAGCACTGTTTTATTTCATTCTTCCCATGGAATCAATTTTCAGTAAATTAAACCTGCAATAATCATGCCATACCACCAATCTCTTCAGAAAGACAGCATTCTCCTCACAGACCCACAATTCTCTTCAGAAACACAGCATTCTCCTCACAGACCCATAATTCTCTTCAGAAACACACAGCATTATCTTCTCCAAACATGCCATTATCTTCACAAACACACCATTATCCTCATAAACACACCATTATCTTCACAAACACACCATTATCTTCACAAACACACCATAATCCTCACAAACACCATTATCTTCACAAACACCATACAAATTCTCTCGACAAATGCATCCCTATTAAACTAATTAGCATAACTCTGTCACACCTTTTGATGGCCGTTATCACATGGCTCAGTCAATATATTTCCCTGTGCATATTCCAAGCTGCTCACTGTTTCTCATCAGACAGATTGTACGTTACATCTGAATTTATCTGCCTTCTGATGTCTGCATACTCTGAGCTGAGGTCGGGATCCAAACTCTTCCCACCGCTGTCACATGGGCATAGTTATTAGCTGCATGTGTCTGGGACACAATACATTAAAAGTGATCCAGAGACAAAGGCAAGGCCAGTAAAAATCCCTCAAAAGCCACAAGCAACTTCCAGGACATTCATCATCACTGTAACATGTCTTTAAGGGATAGCAGCATGCCATTGCTAGACGGGAAGTATGTCATTTGATCCAGTCTTAGTTTCACTTTGGCATGTGAGAAGAACATAGTAGACACAGCTCTGCTACTGACGTCTCCAAGCTTTGTATCCATGTATATATGTTCTCATGTGTCAATTCTAAACAAATGAACCCACAATATGCTTACACAATCCCTTATGAGTGATTGGTGCTTTTATATCATTATCGAAACACGACAAGCGCCTCTGTGAATGTTCCTATACCCATTTAAAAAGCCAGTAGCATACAGTAAGATACCTGCTGCCAATTTATGGCTGGCAAAATTCCCTCTGGATCCTGCCTGACAGATAGCAGCTAAGTCTGATTCCCTCTTAAACTTCAGATCTCAGTGAGCAAAGGCCATCCACTCCTGTGACAATTACTGTTACTGCAAAACAAAGAGCCAGCAATAAACCAACCAACAAAGCTTAAAAATCACATAATAAGAGAGCTCTGAATTACTTCAATAGATAGCATACAAGGACGGGTTGCACCTGAATGGGACCAACATCCTTGCGGGGAGGTTTGCTGGTGCTGTTAAGGAAGGTTTAAACTAACTTGGCAGGGGGATGGGATCCTGACAGGAGGTTCAGCAATGGGAGACGCACAGCCAAAATTAGAAGAGAGAGCAAGTGAGCCTGGAAGGCATAGAAGTTATAGGCCAGTTAAGGCACAAGGGAGTTTGGCAAGGTTGGATGGTATTTATTTTAATGCAAGGAGTCTGATGAATAAGGCAGATGAGTTGAGGGTACAAATTAACACATGGGAGTATGATGTCATTGCTGTCACAGAGACATAGTTGAGAGAGGGGCAGGATTGGCAGCTCAATATTCCAGGATATAGGGTTTTCAGGCGAGACAGGGAAGGAGGTATAAGAGATGGGGATATTGCAATATTGATCAAGGAATCAATTACAGCAGTGAGGAGGGATGCTTTCTTAGAAGGCCCCTCAAATTGAGCCATATGAGTTGAACTTAAAAACAAAAAAGGAGCAATCACATTGCTGGGAGTGTACTATAGACCCCCAAATAGTCAAAAAGAAATAGAAGAGCAGATATGTAGGCAAATTTCAGAGAAGTGTAAAAATAATAGGGTAGTAATAGTGGGGGATTTCAAGTTCCCCAACATTAACTGGGTTAGTCATAGTGTAACAGATTTAGAGGGAGTGGAATTCTTAAAATGCATCCAGGAGAGCTTTTTAAGCCAGTACGTAGAAGGTCCTGCAAGAGACGGGGCGGTCCTGGACTTAATTTTAGGGAATGAAGCCAGAAAGTGGTAGAGGTATCAGTGGGGGAGCATTTTGCAGATAGTGATCATAACTCCGTTAGATTCAAGGTTGTTATGGAAAAGGACAAGGATGGGCCAGAAATCAGAGTTCTAAATTGGGGGAAGGCTGATTTTAATAAGATCAGATATGATTTGGCCAGAGTGGACTGGGAGCAGCTACGCTTAGGTAAATCTGCGTCAGGGCAGTTGGACTCATTCAAGAAGGAAATAGGGAGAGTACAGGACCAACATATTCCAGTAAAGACAAAGGGTGGGACCAACAAATCCAGGGAACCCTGGATGTCGAGGGATATACAGGATTGGATAAAGAGAAAAAGGGAGGCTTATGGCAGATACTGAGGGCTCAAAACAGCAGAAGCCTGAGAGAAGTATAGAATGTGTAGGAGGGAGCTTAAAAAAGATATTAGGAGAGCAAAAAGGGGCCATGAAAAAACATTGGCACGTAAAATAAAGGAAAATCCAAAGTTATTTTACAAGTACATTAAGAGTAAGATGATAACTAGGGAAAGAGTAGGGCCCATTAAGGACCATAGTGGTAATTTGGATGTGGAGCCAGAAGACATAGGTAGTGTTCTATATAAATACTTTGAGTCCGTGTTCACAAGTGAGAGGGACAACATGGGTATGGAAATCAGACAGAAGGACTGTGATATAATTAAAGGAATTAGCATAAAAATGGAGGAGGTTCTAAGTGATCTGGCAGGCTTAAAAGCAGATAAATCTCCAGGCCCGGATGAAATGTATCCCAGACTGTTGAGTGATGCAAGTGAGGAGATAGCAGGAGCACTGGCAATAATTTTCAATACCTCTCCGACTACAGGAGAGGTGCCAGAGGACTGGAGGACAGCCAATGTTGTATTGTTATTCAAGAAGGGAGGAAGGGATAAACCAGGGAACTACAGGCCAGTCAGCCACTTGGAGAGGCAGGGATTTATCAAGGACAGTCAGCATGGTTTTGTTAAGGGGAGGTCATGACTGACCAATTTTTGATTGAATTTTTCGAAGAGGTGACCAGGTGTGTAGATGAGGGCAATGCATTTGACGTGGTCTACTTGGATTTCAGCAAGGCTTTTGATAAGGTCCCACATTGGAGACTGATAACAATGGTAAGAGCCCATGGGATTCAAGGCAATTTGGCAAAATGGATCCAGAATTGGCTGAGTAGCAGGAAGCAGAGGGTGATGGTCGAGGGGTGTTTTGTGATTGGTGTCCAGAGGGGTTTCACAGGGATGAGTGTTGAGTCCCTTGCTGTTTGTGGTATATATAAACAATTTAGACTCGAACGTAGGAGGGTTTATCAGTAAGTTCGCGGATGACAGAAAAATTGGTGGGGTGGTAAATAGTAAGGAGGATAGCCTTAGATTACAGGAGGATATAGATGGGCTGGTCAGATGGGCCGATCAGTGACAAATGGAATTTAATCTAGATAGGTGTGCGGTGATACATTTGTGCAGGACAAACAAGGCATGGGAATATATGGTAGGACCCTGGGAAGTACGGAGGATCAGAGGGACCTTGGTGTGCATGACCACCAGTCCCTTAAGGTAGCAGAGCAGGTAGATAAGGTGGTTAAGAAGGCATATGGGATACTTGCCTTTATTAGTCGAGGTTTAGAATATAAGAGCAGGGAGGTTATGCTGGAACTGCATAAAATGCTGTTTAGGCCACAGCTAGAGTATTGCGTGCAGTTCTGGAATCCTCATTATAGGAAGGATGTGATTGCACTGGAGAGATTGCAGAGGAGATTTACCAGGTTGTTGCCTGGGCTGGAGAGCTTTAATTATGAGGAGAGCTTGGATAGACTGGGGTTATTTTCCCTAGAGCAGAGGAGATTGAGGGAGGACATGATTGAGGTGTATAAAATTATGAGGGGTATAGATAGGGTAGACAGGAAGGAACTTTTCCCCTTGGTGGTGAGATCAATAACCAGGGGGCATAGATTTAAGGTAGGCTTAGAGGAGATGTGAGGAAGAATATTTTCACCCAGAGGGTGGTGGGATTCTGGAACTCACTGCCTGAAAGGGTGGTAGAGGCAGAAACCCTCATAACATTTAAAAAGTATTTGGATGTGCACTTGCGATGCCATGGCACACAAGGTTATGGGCCTAAGGCTGGAAAATGGGATTAGAATAGTTAGGTACTTGTTTGATTGGCGCAGACTCGATGGGCTCCAGGGCCTTTTTGTGTGCTGTTGATCTCTATGACTCTCTATGACGAAACATGACATTTTCATTGTCATAGCATCCTGCAGGGTCACAGTTTCAACCTTCAATGCCAGCAAGACTCTTGGGTATTTAAGAATGCAATTTTATTATCCCCATTTAGGGACCAATTCTTGGTTTTGCGCTCTCTGCCTGAAAGCAGGTTTGACCCACAATGCTGCAATTTCCATGATGAGTAACAGTAAGGAGGAACCTCCAAACACACCCCAACCAGAATAGGGTGGAACCCCATGCTGTTGGCACCAATCTGATCCACACCAGCCATCCAGTCAACCAGCCCCTCTAGGGGTCCAAGTTACCGTAGAAACATTTACATGCATCGGAGCTATGGATACTTAAGGTAGAGGATCCAATTTCTTTCCATCCCTTGGCTGACCAGGAACATCTCCCACTTGCCATTGGCATGTGCTGGAAGGATTTACAAATTGATACTCAACCTGTTTGGCTGTGTAATGAATGCACTTTCCGTCGCAACCTTCCAGGAGTGGGACTTGAACCCGGACCTTCCGGCTTAGATGCAGAGGCACTACCCGCTGCACCACATGACCTCCTAGGGGCTAGTAATACCTGAAATTAAAACCACAAAGGGGCGCAAAGAGCCCACGAAGGAGATTTACCGACGGCCTGTTTACCAACGCAATACTAAAACTAAGGTATTGTCCCAGTTGTAACTCTGTTCAAGTGAACGTGCTCTGAGGGATTAAATTCTCACCCACTTTGGCTCTGAATACTGAAAGAATGAAGGGCCAGCATTTATATAGCACCCTTTACTACCTCAGAATATCCCAAAACGCGTTTCAGCAAATGAAGCATTTTTTAAAAATTGTCACTGTTGTAACTTAGAGAGTATGGCAGACATTTTGTGCACAGCGAGTTCCCACTCGCAGCCATGTAATAATGACCAGGTGACCTTTTCTAAGTGACGTTGGTTGAGGGATAAGTAGCCAGTGGGACAGCTGAGGAGAACATCCTGTCACTCCCCCACCCCCCTGCTCCCTTCCCCACACCCACCCTCCCCACCCCCGCACCCCCACTCTCACCCCTCAGTTGACTGTCAGCCTGGATCCTATGTTCAAGTTCCCTCACACTAAGGCTAATGGAAATCTGGAACTTTCCCCTCTGCACTACTGTTGAGTCTTGGTGGGGCGGGGGGTTGGGGGCGGTGGTAGTGGGGGGGGGGGGGGGGGGTCACTTGAAAATGTCATTTTTGAGGTTGATAGATTTTTGTTTATTAAGGGTAACAGAACCAAAGCGAGCAGACGAAGCTAAGATATAGATCAGCCATGGCCTGATTGGATTGCAGAACATGTTCGAGGGGCTGAATGCCCTCCTCCTGTTCCTATGTTCTTAAGTCCACTCAACCCTACTTTAGCCACATCCAAACGCCACTGACACCTAACAAGGCGAGGGAAGGGTAGAATGGAGTTTAAAATCCAGCCCGTGATGTTGTGTCTTTTTCGGGGCGACTTGCAGCTGCAAGATACGCTGAGATAAAATGAGCAAACTACCAGCGAGCAGAAAGCAAAACAACCAGAAGGAAGCACATTCACACTTGTAATGAGGCAAATCAAAAGAAAATAAATTGGGTTTTGTTGTGCATGCTGTCTTGTTGCTTCAAGCAAAAATTTTTCATTTAAATGCTGATTTCTCGAAAGTTATGTGCTGCCGATAATGTTTTCTCCTGACTCATTCTAATTTGACATTGTGAAGGCACATCAGAGAGAAAGGAAAGGCATTGGCTTTCAAACGGAAAGACACTCTTATTTAGCAATGCCTATCAGTGATTTCAATAGGATCTTGACAAAGAGTAGCCAGCCTTTCTGTATCAAACTGTAAGGAATGCTAAACCTATCAGCACTCATTCAGCAGACCTGTCGAGGCCTTGGGAGAGAGTTGCGGTGACAATTTGCCAGAATGGTGCCGTGGGTTGAGGATATTCAGTTATGTGAGAGGTACTGGAGGAGCTGGGATTGTTCTCCTTGGAGCAGGATAAGTAAAGAATTGATTTAGTGTGGGTGCTCAAAGTTCTGAACGGTTTTGATAGAGTAGATAGAGAGAAACTATATCCGCTGACAGGGGGTCAGTAATCGGACAACACAGATTATAAGGATAAAAACAAAAAAACTGCGGATGTTGGAAATCCAAAACAAAAACAGAATTACCTGGAAAAACTCAGCAGGTCTGGCAGCATCGGCGGAGAAGAAAAGAGTTGACGTTTCGAGTCCTCATGACCCTTCAACAGAACAGATTCTTTCTGTTGAAGGGTCACGAGGACTCGAAACGTCAACTCTTTTCTTCTCCGCCGATGCTGCCCGACCTGCTGAGTTTTTCCAGGTAATTCTGTTTTTGTTACAGATGATAAGGCACAGGTACAATGTCTCAAATCCAGCTCCCTGAAGACTGGAGATGTCCAAAAACTGGACATTTTTGTTTGAACTGCCATGCACAAATTTTATTATTCTTAGATAAGGGGGGGCCAGGTGCTGTGTTGGTGAGGTGGTGCGTCGGCTTCACCAGCCTGTCTTTTCCTGCCCTAGCGGTCTGAGCGACCCTTGACCCGGCCTGACCTGGTCCGAACCACCCAACTCCAACCGCCTGGCCTGAAAACTGGCAGGATCCAAAATCAGGCAGGGGCTGGGCCCCGAGGTTGCCGGTTTTGAGACACCGCACCTGTAACTGGCAAAAATTAAACCAGAGGAGGGATGAGGAGAATGTTCTATTTTACACGGCGAGTTGACATGACCTAAAATGTACTGCCTGAAAGGGAATTGGGGGTGTATTGAAGAGGGAAAAAAATGCAGTGCGATGGGGAGAGGGCAGGGGAGTTGGACTAAATGTAAAGTTTTTCTAAAGAGGTGGCACAGTAATGGTGGTCTGGATGTCCCCTCACACTGCGTCACTCTATGACATTGGGTTACTTCCATTATCCTATTCTCCAACTGGGGAAAGGGTAATCAAAAGGTGTGCTGGAAACCAGGACTGTTGCTCTACAGTCTAAAGAGAGCTCAGGAGAATGAAATAAATTTAAAGAGTAGTCACTGTTTTGACGTCGGAAACCTAGCACCCATTTTGCACACAAGGTCCCAGAAAAAACAATGAGATATTTGGTTGATCATCCATTTCTGTAATGATGGGTGAAGGATAAACATTGAGTCGGATGTTAGAGCAAACTCCCCAGCCCTTCGTTGAATAATGCCATGGGATCTTCTACGTCCATCCCTCAGAGGGCAGATGGGGCCTTAGTTTAACATCTCAGCTTCATTGGCTGACAAACATTTTGGAATGTTCCGAGCTTGTGAAAGGCTCCGTATAAATGTAATTTTTTTTTTAATTTAGCCTGATAATACTCAAGGTACAGGCTCTATTTTGCCTGGTCACCATCCTAATTTGGGAATATATCGCTGTCCCTTCACTGTCGCTGGGTCAAAATCCTGGAACTCCCTCCCTAACAACGCTGTGGGTGTACCTACACCACATGGACTGCAGTGGCTCAAGAAGGCGGCTCACCACCACCTTCTCAAGGGCAATTAGGGATGGGCAATAAAGGCTGGCCCAGCCAGCGACACCCACACCTCGTGAAAGAATTTTTAAAAATGGAAAACCTCAGCCCAGATAGCAGAGGGGCTGACTGGCATCCATGGCAACGATGAACTGGACACCTTCAACGAGGAAGGAAGAAAATTGGGAAATGGAAACTATAGCTCAGTGAGAAGGAACAAAAAGAATAATATTAAGGCTGAGGTGAGTCTTGTTCAGCAGAGCATGTCGGGAGGCAGTCATTAAAACAAATGAGAAAATTGAGCTCTTGAAAAATAGTGAAATTAAGAACAAGACAGATCTAATCCACAATTCAATTAGGCCATGGCTGATCTGCATCTCAACTCCATATATCCAATTTTACTCCACAATTCCTTGATCCCCCTTGAGCAGTTAACCTCTGGCGATCTCAGTCTTGAAAGGTCCTTTTGTGCTCCAGCATCCACAGCCTTTTGGGGAATGATAATTCCAAATTTCGTCAAGATGATAATAGCTGTTCCCATTTTTAAAAAAATTCCAGTGAAAAATTAAAAGGACACATGATAGCATTAGGAAAGAGAAGATGATTTGGAGTTTCAGCAATAAATTCATTTTGTGGAGAGAAATTTCAAATGTGGAAAGATACAAGTGAGTGAACCATGGTGGTGGGTGGAATTATGATATGAAATAGAGACCCCAAAGCACCCGAACAGAGTCGGAATCCCTGCATCCGATGCTGACCAGGCAGAAAACTACTTTGAGAAGTCGCCGTCTTCTGATCCAGGATGCAGAAGAACTACTTTCCTGCAGGAATCCTTGCAGAGAGAGCAAAGAGAATCAGTGCAGATGCCATGCCCCCTTTTTATGGCACTGGCTGCAGTAAAGTTTAAATGTCTATTGTGAATGCTAGTGAATGGGTGAATGGGTGAGTGGATGAATGAGTGAATGGGTAGGGTGGGCTGGTGGGTGAGGTGGTAGATTGGAAGGTAGGTAGGGTGGCAGGTTGTTAGGGCAGCAGGTGGATGGTATGGCAGATGGGTGAGGTGGTAGGGTGGCAGGTCAGTGAGGGTGGTAGGGTGGCAAGTGGGTAGAGTGACAAGTATGTAGGGTGACAGGGTGGAAGATGGGTAGGGAGGCAGGTGAGTAGAGTGGCAAGTGGGCAAGGTGGTAGGTGGGTTCGGGTAGTCAGGTCATATTGCTTTTGTGGGAGTCAAGGGATCAAGGGGAGAGTTGGTTGGTGGGGACTATCCAGGACAGGTCATGGAGGAATTAGGTGTCGGGGGTGATTGGGGGGGGGGGGTCAAGGGAGGAGCCAGATGTTGGGGTCTAGTCAGGTTGGGTGATGGGGGGGCAGTTGGAGGGGGGTTCATGGGGATAGTCAAGTGGTGGGGGATAATCATGTCAGGTCGGGAGGGCTGAGTTGGGAGCTCAGTGGGTGTCAGGAGGTCAGGCGGTAGTCTGGGGGTCAACGGACAAGTTGGGAGGTGGGTGGTCAGTTGCATAGTTACCCAGGAGTTAGACTAGGATTGTTTCTACCATTTTCTGAGTCACTATCCAGGTAGGTAAGCCTGGAACGGTTGAAAGTCTCGAACTCGAACTCAGAGTCAGGGAACTTTTCTGTGGGTAGCAGGGGAGCAGGGGAATTGCTCATGGGAAGTTCAAACTTCCCAGGCAATTCCCACGGAATCAGTGCATTGGGATTTCTGTGAGGTCCCTACCTGCATCTTGGGCCGTACATTCAGTCTCTGACAATCATGTGGTGCATGTGTTCCAACAGTGATGTTAGACAGTGAGTTCCAGGATTTTGTCACAGTGACAATGATTGCTCTTACAGCTATAACAAACATTCACAACTGAATGTGTTAAACGGCCATCCCCCGTTGGTGACACACACCACTCCCTGGTTATGAAGTCTGAAATTTGGATGGTAGTACCACCCACAATCGATGCGACCTGTGCCGAATTGAAAGGGCATGTGTCGAGAAACTTTAAACAAGAACATGTCTGAAAGAAGAATTCACCAGCCTCTGTACATTTCCAATGGGAAATGGAAGACTTACTGTTAACAAAACACTTGACATTCTATCGTTGTTCAAAGCTAACTGTAACAAAAGAATGTTCGGGCTGGGATGCACAAGCCTGTCATTTTCACAGGTATACATAACTATTACCTCAACATTAGCAATGATAAAGAGTGAACTATTTCTTGGGGAAAAGAAAATTCACACGTCGACCAAATTGCTGATAAAAACAATTGCTCTCCCAGTTTGCACAGCATGTTCCCTCCAACAGCCTGCTGCACACTTAAAAAGACCTCAAGAGACTCGAGTGCATCTGACAGTTACGGAATGAGTTACTGTGCAATGGAGCTCATGCACACAGGTAGAATGAGCAGCACCTGTTCATCACAGATTGTTAGCACGAACAGCAAGATTGAGATAGATGTACCGAGGAGGCGCAATGGGATGCAGTGGTTGATTTCAAAAATTAATCATAGGATAACATCGAGTGCTGTTTGGAAGTGAATTCTACAGGGCAGCACTGAAGCAGTCCAATTGCAAAGCTTCAGTCTGTACAAAGACAACTCATTACCCTCCCGCTCCTCAGCTTGGTGGGGGTGGGGGGGTGGTAAGGGACAAACGCTGCCTCACAAGCCTGTTAGCAACTCTTTGGGCGGAATTTTCCAGCCCCATCTTTGTGGGGGCGGGGCTGGTAAATGCGGCGGGTCATTCAGAAGTCCGTTGCCTTCAACGGGACCGAAAGATCCCCCCAGTCAGAGGGGGAGGGGCCTCCAAATTCCGGTCTTTGTAACAGTAGATTGCCGCAGATTCAATGAATCAGAGGTGCTGCCCTGCGACATGATAGCAGTTGATGTGTGAAGTATGTAGAATGCAGACCACAGCAACATCCTGGATTATGTGGACCATTTACCGTATCTTGGGAGCCTCCTCTCGATGAAGGGCAGACATAGGCGGTAAATTCATCGCCTCCAGTCTTTGGTTGACTGAGGAAAGGAGTATTTAAGGACCAGGATCTCGAACCCGAGACTAGCGTCATGGCTTACTGGGCGCTGCTGTGTTCGCGCTGTCAGGAAATAGCGACAGTTTAAGTAAGTTATATTGGTAATTGTAGGTGTTGGGAATGAGTTTTAGCTTTAAAGTTTCAGTTTGATTTGTATTTGCATTGATAATTGTACTGATTTGTATTTGTATCTGCGTATTAAGAAAGGTCAAACGGAGTTTTAGTTTCACTTTAAACAGATGCCTGCATCTCTACCGAGGTTTTTTTATGACTGTAAGCTAAGGTAAACAAACAAGGGTGGAAGAATTGGGCTGTTGTCTAGCAACAGAAGTCCAGAGAGGCAGGTCCCTCCCAAGGACACATAGAAGGGAAAACAGCAGTTTGATTTGGAAGTTGTCGGAGTTCAGTAGGCTTTGAAGACAGCTGCTAGGCAGGAGCAGCCTATGAGGGACAAATAGCCAGTCCCAAGCTAAGGAAGACTTCAAATCCCTTTAATACCTCCTGCCCCATGTGGGTAGAGTCTGCAAATCGCACATTGGGCTTATCAGCCGTCTCAGACTCCATTGAACCAGAGTAGAAGTAAGTCATCCTCCATCCTGAGAGATTGCATGAGACGAAACTTTGGTGAGAAAATGAGGAATATTGATAGAGCTGATTCCAAGGAGGGTGAATCCTGAATGCAGGGCCTGAGAGGGCGGTGGATGCAAATTCAAAATAACTTTCAAAAGGGAATTGGATACTCGAAAAGGATAAAATAATGTCGGGCTATGGGAATAGAGAGTTGGATAGATCTTTCAAGGAGCTGGCACAGGCAGGATGGGCCAAATGGCCTCCTCCTGTGTTGTTAACTCTGCAGACTAACCTGCTTTTGGATACTGGATGAGCAGGAAATGGAGTTTTAAAAACGATAATGAAGTCCTGCCATTAAATTTAGCAGGCGCTCCATGTACCTGAAGTTTCTGATCCCCTCGCAAACCACAATGAGGTTCCCCTACTCCCTCCCTGCTTCCATATTTGGGTCACCACCTCTGTATGTGAGCTGTGAGGGGGTGCAGAGATGCTTCAGTTTGATTTGGGCAAGCTGAGTGAGTGGGCAAATGCATGGCAGATGCAGTATAACGTGGATAAATGTGAGGTTATCTGCTTTGGTAGCAAAAACAGGAAGGCAGATTATTATCTGAATGGCTATAAATTGAGATAGGGGAATGTGCAACGAGACCTAGGCATCCTTGTACACCAGTCGCTGAAGGTAAGCATGCAGGTGCAGCAGGCGGTAAAGAAGGCAAATGGTATGTTGGCCTTCATAGCCAGAGGATTCGAGTACAGGAACAGGGATGTCTTGCTGCAATTGAACAGGGCCTTGGTGAGATCACACCTGGAATATTGTGTGCTATTTTAGCCTCCTTATTTGAGGAAGGATGTTCTTGCTATAGGGAGAGTACAGCGAAGGTTTACCAGACTACCAGACTGATTCCTGGGATGGCGGGACTGACATATGAGGAGAGATTGAGTCGATTAGGATTAAATTCACTGGAGTTCAGAAGAATGATGGGGGGATCTCACAGAAACCTATAAAATTCTAACAGGATTAGACAGGGTAGATGCAGGAAGGATGTTCCCAATGGTTGGGGAGTCCAGAACCAGGGGTCACAGTCTGAGGATATGGGATAGACCATTTAGGACTGAGATGAGGAGAAATTTCTTCATCCAGAGAGTGGTGAGCCTATGGAATTCGCTACCACAGAAAGTAGTTGAGACCAAAACATTGTATATTTTCAAGAAGGAGTTAGATATAGCTCTTGGGGCGAAAGGGATCAAAGGATGTGGGGAGAAAGCGGGAGCAGGCTATTGAGTTGGATGACCAGCCATGATCATAATGAATGGCAGAGCAGGCTCAAAGGGCTGAATGGCTTACTCCTGCTCCTAGTTACTATGTTTCTATGTAAAGCCAAGGATCCTGAGTATTTTATCTTAACCTCCCTTTCCTCTCAAAATTTTGAATGTGTTGTCACCTCCTTGGCACAACGAGGCAAATGCTTCCTTCTATGATTTTATCTGGAATGGTGTTATCTAATGTAGAGTTAGATAGATTGCCATTTGAGAAAAACGTGCAAAAATTGGCTTTTTGTATTCCATGAAATCTGATCCAGCATCAAGACCATAACAAACTTAAATCCCTTGACTAAATTCTCAATGTTTCATTGAAAGTGCTGCTTTATGTAGCACACAGTTAATAAATACAGGACACATGAAAGACTATGTTTCCAAAGTCAGTTGACGAGAGTGCAGAACACACCCCTCTTCACTAACAGTGCTGTCAAGCTTGTCAAAGGTTTCAGAGAGGTCAAGGAAGGTGCGAAGGTCATAGTCATTGTCAATTGAAACAATTTCCTTCTTTCTGGGCTGCTTCAGCACTACGGCAATGAAAGAAACCTGACTGGACAAGTGCAAACATGGAGTACAGAAACGATGGGTCCATATTTGGGAGTTGAAACATATGTAAGGACTTTGGAGAGGAAAGGAAGTTTGGAGATACGGTGACCATTTGATTATTATACACAATGTACCTGCATTACATGGTCAGTTACTGAGCCTGTAGTGATTGAAGGTATAACCTCACCTATTGCCTTTAGGGGCCATGTGATTGTTCTGACGAATGAGCCCTAAGCACGGGTAATCTGAGCTATCTAGTTGTGGACTTATTTCAAGCATGTAGTTTCTGTTTCAAGTAAGAAACCTATCCGGGTACATCAAGTTCACTATATTTGGCGACGAGGGTAAAATAGTTCCAACACTGCACCTTGCCTTGTGAATGTAAGTACTTCAGTTCTTAAAGAAAGGAAAAAAAGTTTACTCACCAGTCATGCCAACTTTCGGCAGAATCGAGCCCTTATTATGCGTCCATGGAAGACTGGAGCCAATACATAGAGTGCCTAGGTTTTTATATCATGGGGAATGAAACAACAGCGGAGGAGAAGCAGAAAGCAATTCTCTTAAGTGCCTGCGGGAGCAAAGCATCTAAGCATATAACCTCAGTCCTGAAGAAGAGTCATACGGACTCGAAACGTTAACTCTGTCTTTCTCTCCACACATGCTGTCAGACCTGCTGAGTTTTTCCCAGCAATTTATGTTTCTGTTTCAGATTTCCAGCATCTGCATCATTTTGCTTTCAACCTCATCCATAGTCTGACAGCCTCGAATACGACCAATTCTAAATCTTTTAACAAATTGGTAGGCCACCTGAAGACACAGTTACAGCCGTAGCCATTGATAACAATGCAGAGGTTTAAGTTTAACTCCAGAGTAATGGCCCTGGGAGAGACCACTGCAACTTATATAGTGAAGTTGAAGCAGTTGACTGAGCACTGTGACTTCAGAGACACGTTCAATGACATGTTGGTTTGTGGCATTCACGATGACACCATTCAGTGCTGTTTACTTGCAGAAGTTAATATCGATTTGAATTGCACCATGAAAATAACGCTAGCTATGTAAAGTGCTGCGAGAGACTCGCAGGCTTTACAGAATGCGCAACATGGTGCAGTTCTTTAGTTGGGGAGGGAACCTACCACAGGGCGTGGTGTGAAATCCAGAGACAGTCGCGAAGCGGAAGACAGTCTCTGTGCTCACAAAATAAAAAGGCCTAATGGAAGCATTTCAGCAGCGACTCCGAAGTTGATCTGTTACAGATGTGGGGGTAGCCGTGTACCGGATACCTGCAGATTCAAGGAGGCAGAATGCCATTACTGCCACAAAAGAAGACAGGTTATAAAGGAATGCAGGGCGAAATCGAGACAGCCCACCAGACAGTAGACCAAAATGATTGAAGTGCACAATGTAACAGAACCAGAAGCTGCTGATAGTGATATCTATTCCCTGTACAATGTCAAAGCAGTAAAAACTGAACCAATAACCGTCAACATTCAAGTGAATGGGAAGCCTCTCTTCATGGGGGTAGACATGGGAGTCTCAAACACAGTGATGGGAGAGCACACATTTAAATACCTAAATTAAGGTGTTCAACCACTGATCCTGGATCAAAACATGGCTCAGCTGAAGACGTACAATGGAGAGACAATACAGGTGAAATGCATCGCCTCTGTACCTGTGTCCTATAGGCAACAGGCAGCCCAGCTTCTGGTGATCATAGTGACAAATGAAGGACCTAGTCTTCTGTGCCATGATTGGTTGCAAAAAATTAAGCTCAGCTGGTCAGAAGTGAGAACAGGATGAGTTCCTGAGTTGCTAAGGAAATATGTCAGTGTATTTCAGAATGAGTTAGGAGAATCGAAGGACCTTGACAGGATAGAAGGATCCCTCAGGTCAGACAGAGTTGGTTCTACTGGAAAATTATGAAAAGAACAATACAGTGCCACTCTGAACAAACTGAAGAAACAGTTGGCAGAAAAAAACTCCACAGCGTTCAATGTTCCAGAGGGAACCCAAGAGACACTAGGAGACAGAAGAGCTAAAGAATCAGCTGGTTGAAACAAAAGGGGCATTAGAAGGAAAAGCCATGAAACTTTCCAAGATGCGAGTGGGTAACCAAGCCATGGGTAGCCTAACCAACAAACTGAACCAAATTAAGATTTCACCAGAGAGATTTGGCCAACTGTGAAATCAAAATGAAGGACGAGAAAAAGCTCTGCAGCAAACAGAAGAAGAAAAGATAGAAATCAAATCTGAGAGGCCAATCGGCTCTGTCTTCAGAACCCTCCCTGACCATAAAACATATGAGCAGAAGTAGGCCATTAGGCCCATCAAGCCTGCTCCACCATTCAATGAGATCATGGCTAATCTGATAATCCTCAACTCCATTTTCCTGCCTTTTCCCCATAAGCCTTGATTCCCATACTGATCAAATCTGTCTATCTCAGCCTTGAATATATTTAATGACCAAGCCTCTACAGCCCTCTGAGATAAAGAATTCCACAGGTTGACTACCCTCTGAGAGAAGAAATTCCTCCTCATCTCTGTTTTAAATGGGCGATACCTTACTCTGAGATTATGCCCTCTGGTCCTAGATTCTCCCACAAGGGGAAACACCCTCTCAGCACCTACCCTGTTAAGCCCCCTAGGAATCTTATGTTTCAATAAGGTCACCTCTCATTCTTCTAAATTCCAATGAGAACAGGTCCAACCTACTCAACCTCTCCTCATAAGAAAATCCCTCTATCCCTGGGGTCAACTTAGTGAACCTTTTCTGGACTGCCTCCAATGCCCATATATCTTTCCTTAGATAAGGGGACAAAAACCTTTCACAGTATTCTCGATATGGTCTACCTAGTGCCTTGTATAGTTTTAGCAAGACTTCCCTATTTTTATACTCTATTCCCTTTGAATAAAGGCCAACATTCCATTTGCCTTCCCCAGTACCTGCTGAACTTGAATGCTAACTTTTTGGGGTTCATGCACAAGAACCCCCAAACCCCTCGGTGCTGTAGCTTTCTGCAGTCTTTCTCCATTTAAATAATATTCAGCTGCTCTATTTTTCCTGCCAAAGTGGATATCCTCACACTTTCTCACATTATATTCCATCTGCCATGTTTTTGCCCACTCACTTAACCTGTCTATATCCCTCTGTAGACTCCTTGTGTCATCCTCACCACTTGCCTTCCCACCTATTTTTGTGTCATCCACAAACTTGGCGATAGTACATTCACTTCCCTCATCCAAGTCATTAATATATATTGCAAATAATTGTAGCCCAGCACTGACCCCTGTGGCACTCCACCAGTTGCAGGTTGCCATCCTGAAAATACCACCCATATCCCAACTCTGTCTTCTATTAGTTAGCCAGTCCTCTATCTATGCTAATATACAACCCCCAACACCATGGGCTCTTATCTTATTAAGTAGCCTTATGTGTGGTACCTTATCAAACACCTTTTGGAAACCCAAATATATTAGAACTACTGGTTCCCCTTTATCCATCCTACTTGTTATCTCCTCAAAGAATTCTAATAAATTTGTCAGGCATGAATTCTTCTTCATGAAGCCATGCTGACTCTGCTTGATTATATGATGCATTTTTAAATGCTCCGCTATTACATCCATTATCATAGATTCCAACATTTTCCAAATGACAGATGTGCAGCTGAGAAGGATTATTTCCAGCTAGAAAAGAAAGGTTTATCAGTGATATTTGGAGTGAAGAAGTTCCACCAGTATCTGCATGGATGACATTTCACCGTTGTGTCGGACCATAAACCATTAATGGGTTTATTTAGTGAGGATAAAACCATTCTGCCAATAACCTCGGCCAGAATTCAACGTTGGGTTTTGATTTTATCGATATGTAAGTATACCTTTATGCGCCATCCTGGCAAGCATATTGTAAATGCAGATGCATTCAGCAGTCTTCTGTTACCAGGTACCATTGTACATACTCCAGCTTGTGCTGAATTTCTTGGATTCTTCACCAGCGTGTGCGAAGCAAATAAGGAATTGGGCAAACAGGATCCAATTTTGTCAAATATCCGAGACCTGGTATTGCAAAGATGGAAGAGATAAGACCATTCTATACCAGATACGACCATTCTATGCCCGTAGAGCAGAGTTAAGTTGTCAAGATGGAACCTTGTGAGGATCAAGCGTGTGGAACAGATAGTTGCATGAGGAGTCATGTGATAATTGAGAAGAAAACGTGAAATTCGAGTTTCTACAGTACCTTCGGATAACATCTTCATTCTTGATTTAAACGTTTGCACTGCTCTTTCAGCTAACCTGTTTGATGAAGGATGATATGGTGCTGTTTTAAAATGCTTAATTCCATTTAAACTCATGATACGTTGAAATTCTGTACTAGTGAAGACAGTGCCGTTACCTGAAACAATGACTTCTGTTAGGCCATGTATACACAGCTTTTCAATAGTTACACACAATGTTGGTGACCCAACTTCATACACGTCCATCCACTTGGAATGTGCACTGATGATCAATAAAAACATGGTACCTAAAAATGGACCTACATAGTCTATGTGTAGTCTAACGTAGGGTCGACCAGGTTACTCCCATGGATGCAGCGAAGCTGAAACGGGCAACTTCTGTTGTTGCTGACACTGGAGACAGTGCTTTACCATGCTTTCAATGTCACTGTCTATGCCTGGCCACCAGACATAGCTTTGCACAATCATCTTCAATATGCCCGGATGTGCACGGTGAAGCTCTGGTGTGACACGAGCAGCCTGGGAGCGCGGGGCCTGCGGGCCTTCCAGCAGATTTCACAGTGAACCTTCAGCACTGCAGTCTGCAAGCAAGTGGAGAATAGGGTTCCTGAGAGGCAGAAGGTATTCCAGGCAGACAATGGGATGCCGGTCCACTTAAAAGGCAGTGTGATGGATGCTGTCCTCTACAGGCTAACAGTCTATATTGCGTACAAACTCTTCAAAATTGCCCTGCTCAAGAAGAAGTAGCGTTAGCTCTTGAACATGCCTAGCTCTTCGCTTTATTCCATAACCCTGTCCAAATGTTAAACTGTAAATTATCAGGGACCTGACCTTTCGAATGACTATTCAGTTTATGGGAATAGTCCATTTATTTGATGATAAGGCTTAAATAACTAAAATAAAGTGAAGCTCTGTCAAGAGTGGTTCTCTTCCTTGTGATGTGATGACGACTCTTGATCCCCACAAGGTTCCATCTGAATTATTGATGAAACGCTGCCTTCGTACAAGGTTAAGTCTGGTGTTTCTAAACTTAGAGGAGAAGGTAGCGAAGACTCAGAGTAGAGTAGTCAAAATTGAATCAAGATATTCATAGCCAAGCTCAAAGTTTTACTGTGGGAGATACAGTTTCTGTGAGGAATTTTGGAAATGGACCTAGCTGGGTTCCTGATATTATTGCCTCTGAAGCTGGATCCTTGTCATTCCAATTGGAAGTGGGAGACCAGATTGTTCGAAAACATGTGGATCATCTAAGGAGTAGGGAGACATTTTGCCAAGCAGCTATTCTACCTGTAATTGATGTTGAACCTTTAATAATTGAAGTGACAGAGCGATCAGAATAGTCATATCTGAGGTCTTTGCTGCCTAATCCTAAACTACTACTTTCTAAAGGTGTACCTGTTGCTGCCGCTCCTGGTCATGTTGATCCAGTGAGGGAATTTCAAGTGGTAGAGCTATACCACTCTAACCAAATTAGAAACCTACCTCAGAGACTCAATCTTTAATCACATGACCTATGTATCTATGTATATGTTGTGGATTAAAATATTCTTTGTCAATAGGAAATGTATAAAAATTAAGGCCGGGGCAGATCAGCCATTCTCTTATTGAATGGCGGGGCAGATTTGAGGGGCCGAATGGCCTACTCCTGCTCCTATTTCTTATGTTCTTATGTTCTTGAAGGTGGAGGGTGGGGGCTGAATTTAGTGATTGTAGGTATAACCTTAGCTAATGCCTTTAGGGGCTAAGGTGATTATACTGATGAATGAGCCCTCAGTACGGGTAATCCTTGGGGTGGCGCTTTCCAGCCATGGACCAGATAGGCTGCAGCTCCGAAAAGAGCTCTGTAATAAAGCTATCCGTTTCAAGTAAGACCTGTCCGATGCCTCAGTTCTTTACAGAGCCCTAGGTGAGCTATGTTTTGCTGTGTGCTTGGGGTCTAGCCGGTGGTTTTGGAGCTTGTCTATTCTCCCCAAGTATGCTGCTCAAGTCTGTGGTTTCTTAAAACCATTACTCTTTATTTCCAGCAGGTACTTACACATTCGATCCTTTTACACAAGGTTAGAGTTTCCCCCCCCCCCCCCCCCCCCCCCACCCCCTTCCAGATTGCTCTTACCTCCCAGTCAACTAACCTGACATCAGCACCATGTATCCTTCTGATGTTAACTCTTTACTAGGCATCTCCCCACAAGTCTTTACCCGAATTATATTACATCCTCCAACATCTCCCCGCAAACTCTCAGACTTTACAGAGTCAGTCTCTGAGGTGCATTGACCAATTAATCTTCCTGATCTCATTCTGATCCCCTCTTGAGGTTGAGGATATTCTGTACCCTCCCTCCTATTGGTGTGAGTGTTCTTCTCCTGGGTGACTGTAGAGTTTGTAGTAAGTCTTTCCTCTTCTTCGTCAGGATCTGAGTAGTAAGCCCAAGGTGCTATTGGCTTTCTCTCCAAGGGTATCAAGGTGCTGAGGTTTCTCCTTATGATCACCTGATCTGCCTCAAATCTGTGCAATCTTGGCTGGGGAGTTTTCTCAATGATTGTACTTTCCCTTTGCTGGTCTCAGCCCCATACTCTCCTCCTGGGCTTCAGCACTGGTAAGCTATGTGCTCTATGCCTGTGATTAAATTCTGAGCCTGGTTGCTTCTCTGTTCTTCCTCGTGCTGTTTAATCCTCTCATGGTCATTCGTTGTGATATTGGGTTTTAATTTTTATTCTTGGCTGTGTACAGCACATGTAGTACAGTTAGAAACTATCTCTTCTATAGAGTAAGTAATGCCTGGTCACCAGACTGATTGCTGTGATTTCCCACAACATTCTGCTCTTCCTGAATGATCCTGGCGAAGGCTTTAAAGAATATCATGCCAAAGGGTTGTCAGTATGACTATTCTCTCATTGAAGCCTGGTAACTCATCAATGACTGTGAGGTGCTTGCGCTGTTCAAAGTACTGCCATAGTATGGGATTAGTGCGGATGTTGTCTAGCTTTTCTTCCAGACAATGTTCTCAGATTTAGAGACATTCTTCATCTCATTGCTGGGCTTGTTTTATCTCCGAAGCAGCTGGTAAGTGCTGACTGATTGTGCTTCAACCTCCTCGATGAAGTGTAAATCCTCCTGTTTGGTTCCTTCTGATGGTATTTATGACAGTGAGTGGAATGTTCCGCTCCTGCCAGCGGTGGGAATTGTGGTGGGCAGGGGCACTAAATTTGGTGTGATGGCAAAAGTCAGCTTCCAGCCAGTGAGAAATTAGTTTGGATTTTGTTTGGAATTTTGTTCTCCCGACTTTGATTGTGGGTTAAAGGCAGGGTCGCATTTCTGCTGATCTATGTCGGGAACCACATTTGCATTCATTTGCCTCTCATGAATGCTCATTAAAAGGCCAACTCACCAGAATTACGCTCCCTCCTCCAAATTAAGCACCCCGCCAGCAGATATTTAGAATGATCTGTCTCCCAATTGTATATAAGCGATGTGTATCTGGCGAGCTTCACTTTATCAACAACTGCGAAGTATGTAGAAGCTGCTTTCACCAACCTTCATGTGTGTGGCTGCGAGATTTTGAGTCCTTGTATCAGAAGCTGCTCCAAGGCTGGGCATGCAGGAAATATCAGCGGGGAGGGGGAAGATGGAAGCAGGACTGGGAGCGGCTGGTTGTGGAATATGGGAGGGAAGGGGAAAGACAGAGGCAGGATTAGGGGAAGGTCAAGGAACAGAGTGAAATATTGAAAGACTGTCCAGGGGCAAGAGTTAGAAGACTTTCCATGGAAGAATCAGAGGCTGCCCTGAGGCTGAGGCCAGGCTGCTGGGGGCATATTGAACAGACTGTCCTGGGGCTGTGCATGACCATGTTGGAGGGCTGTGTATGGCACGCATGGCATGGTCCTGATCTTGGGCAGAGAAAGGCTTCTCTTGGCAGTAATGATCATGCACAGCATGGTATGTAGGGTGTGGTCAGTCAACTGAGGTGTTTGGCCCAGGGGGTTACAGGCATGGTACCGTGAGGCAGATGGCACAGTCATGGTCACGGGAGGCATCTGCATGCCGTGCTTTGAGAGATGAAAAGTCATGGAGAGTATTGGGGTCTCATTGGGGGGTGTTCCAGAAAGTCAGGGTGCATGTGGCCTCAAGAAGGGGAGGGGCCAGGTTGACAAGAGCATGGGGACATCAACATTAAAGCATTCACTGGGAAAACAGGAATATCACTGTGAACAATGATGGGGTCAAGGGTAGCAGGGGGAGACTAGGCAGTGATAGGAGGAAGGAGAATTAGGAGGCAGTGAAGGTGGAGGAGGATGGGAGGGACTTGGTGGGTGATGGGGGAATTAGGAGGCTGGTCTCACACAGAAAATTCCACAGCACCATTTTCGCATGTACTAAAGAATGATGCAGTTTGAGAAACAAGAAACAAGGCATTCAAGACACCATACTTGCAGCCAGGACAGAAGTGCAAGGACTGTGTGTCCATAGTTGCTGTAAAGGCCATTGGAGGACAACAACAATAGGCTGACTGTGGCTCCTAGGACGTGGGTCTTTTGACCCTAATGAACACCCTCGATGTGAATGAGCATTCACATCTGAGGGGAAAGATCAGCTGCCTGCCATCCTCCAGGATGAGATCATCCTACAAGGGGTGGCCTTGGTATATGATGTGCAGACTAACAGAAAGTCGAGGGCTGGAGAATGCATGACTTCCTTGTAAATGGAGGAAGATAATTCAACAGGAACAACCATTGATTGCTCAATTGTCTCCGTGCACAGGAACAAGGTGAAGTGGAGAATGCAGGCTGCAGGCAATGCTGCCTTCTTGATAGCTTTGATGAGAATGAGGGGAAGGCTCCATCGCCAATTGGCACAGCTCAGGGAAGGCCGTCGCCCTGAGGAACAAGAGCCAGCGGGGCCCCAGGAAGACCTACATGATGACCAAGAGGGACCAAGTCCAATAAGGTGCTTGGCGTGACCAAGGGTTTACAGAAAATGGAGCTCACACATGGAGATGAACAAAAGACATTGGTGCAAAACCTTGTCTAGGGATGCGGTAGCTGATATTTGCCACATTCTCCATGAGGAAATCACGCCACACGGAATTGGAAGGCATCCAAAACCGGTTGCTCTGAAGGCTACTGCTGCATTAAAATTATTTGCCAGCCGAACCTTCCAATACTCATCAAAGAATATGTCCCGCATCATCATTGTATGCTACGCAAACAAGCACTACAAAGGGCGGATGTTTTGCCACAGGGAGACATGGAGGAGCTGCACGTCTCCTCAGATGAGGAGGACATTCAAGGGGATGAATCTGAAGAGGGCGAGGATTCAGTCAGCCACGTGAGGATGCCATTGCAAGGGGATGATGCAGAAGACATGCCCATGACAACCTCAAAGGTACAAGATTTCAAGAGGATCAAGGTGAAGACAAGTTTTCACAATTGCAGTTCTCTTCACACTTTGATGCAGGGGAGACAACAACACCTTCATTGTCACCTTCAACACTTCATGACAGGTCATCAATCTCACAATGATCACGGAGGAAGAATAAGTCATTTCCACTCCTAGTGATGGGGTCATCCTTGGAAGACAGAGTATCCTACACACCATGTGGCCCCTGTGGAATGGGATAAGCACTCCACCAGCACACATCCTTAAGGAACTACACATAGCATAGTCCTTTCAACCATGGCAGCAACAAGTCAGCGGCCTTGGCATCCTTTAAGGGGCTGAAACACATAGATAACTTCATACCAGTGTGACAGCAGCTCAGCAAAGCAGTTCTAAGAGGAAAAACATTTCTCAATGGTTCACCCTTCACCAACTCAAGATGGAGATACATCCAGACAACACCTTCTCTCCAAATGCCAGCTCTCATGCGTGATTAATACAAAGGCCTCATCTTGATACTGAGCCTCAAGATGCTATCGGACATCAGGACACAGTGATCTGGCACAGGATAGCTGCGAGTTTCATTAGCATTGTCCTATCAGGGAGGGGGTTAGCAGGACCATCGTGTGATAATTGACAAACAATCATTCCCCTGCGTTCCATGTAAACCTGCCACGTTTATGCCCTGCATTGCCTTGACACCTGGGAGAGATGTGGCCCAGGCAGTTTTGACACAGCAGCCAATGATAACTTATTCCCTTCGTAGGTACTGATGAGCACTCGGGAGATGTGCAGGAGCATCGCTTTCACACAATTACCATCCTCAACATTGTCCATCTCACAAAGGCCAATCCATCCCTTGAACGCTAAGTCACTGAATGCACTCTACCACTACATCTCGGTGAAGTTCCAACATCAGCAAAAGAGGCAGTCTACTAACCGCTTTGCTCTGTTGTCTAAGATGACTTTGGTGAGCATCCTCTGGAGTCCCAAAGCTTGGAGGGCCCTGGCCTGCTAAGGGTCTCCTGCTCTGGGACAGGTACACCCAAGTGGCAAGTTGGATACCACCATGCCGGATCCTTCAGCATACATAGAGCAAGGGAGCAGACCCTTACTGGAGGAGGGTCTGTCATGTCTTAATAATGATATCATATCTTGGACTTACTTTTTGTACAATACACAAGGCACCTATTGCTCATAAGGGATTGGGTTAATACATTGTTCACTCACTTATTAAGACTAGGCACATGTGAACAGTTATAGTTGGGTATAAAGCTTGAAGACATCAAGGCTGTGTGTGTGTGTGTGTGTGTGTGTGTGTGTGTGTGCTGCTCAAAGCAAAAGTGCAACTAAGACTGGATCATATGATAATTTTCCCTTCTAGTCATGTCATGCATTATCCTTCTAAGGAAAATTAAAACATCCCCCTTTCCTTTTAAAGATACTTTCACCCCTTCTGAAGAAATCCAACTATTTACAACACATGTTTGCGTTTAGTTGCCATTACATAAGAATTGATCAATCTATGAGTCTCTAAAGTGTAAAGGTAATCTGCTCATACGCCGAAATCTTGTAATGCTAACCTTGTCTGGAGGTTTCTTTAATTGCTCACAGTGATCTGTGGGATTGCCATTCTTGGATACTATCCCTGGTTGGATTTGGTTCTTGCCCTAGATGCAATAGGTCTGTACCATGGTTGAGGAGCTGGAGTGAGTCTGATTTGTCCTTGGTTATGCCTCACTGTTGCGTCTTTGTGTACAGTTACGTTATCGGACCTTAGTCCTGAACAAATCCTTGTTCACCTGGGCTGGTTGTCATGTACCTTCTGGATATGAACTTGTTCCAACTGTAAACTTGGCAATTCTGTACCTGCATTTTTATCACGCCCATTGGTCACCTTCTCTTGTAGTTTTAAAAGTTGATCTCTAGCCTCTGACAAAGGAGAATGGGTAAGGGTAGGCAAATTGGTATGCACTGGTCTGCCAAACATGAGCTCTGCTGGTGATGGAATAGTATTTTTTTATTCATTCGTGGGATGTGAGTGTCCCTGGCTAGGCCAGTATTTATTGCCCCTCCCTAATTGCTCTTGTTCAGAGGGCATTTAAGAGTCAATCACATTGCTGTGGGTCTGGAGTCACATGTAGGCCAGGCCAGGTAAGGATGGCAGATTTCCTTCCCTAAAGGGCATTAGTAAACCAGATGGCACTCCAGGTCTTACATTGTAATTTGTAGATCTTGCTTGGTCGATCTACATTTGAGAATTAGGGGTTTCACCATGTGAATCATTCATTCAACTAGGCCATTAGGCCTAGCATAATGAGGAGAAAAAGTAGCGTGATTGATATTCCACTTCTCATACACATCCTGAAATGGATTGCCAGAATGTTGTGAGCAGGCATCACAGAGTTCCGTCATTCTCTCTGTGTGCTCTCAGCATCTTTAAGGTGGGGTTGACCCTCCATCTCATCAGCATCTGTGACCAGTGATGCTGTGTTCCTGAAGGGTTCAGGTGCAGAAGGCTGACAAAGGATCAGGTACTTTTAAGGTTTCATGGATGCGTCTTCATGACATGACCCTGATCACAGAGCGCAAGCAAGCTGCCCTCGGCCAAACAGGAGTCAGGCATTCACAGAGGCTATGTGAAATGTCCTCACTGCATGCCATTACCATCCTCCTGGAATTGAGTGACTATTAGGGCCTCCACTGCATCTCCATGACAGGAGCATTATTACAGAAAGTATGTGTGCTACCACCAGCCAGATTGGAGTCAAACGTTCGCAGGTGCGATGTGAGGATCTATGGTGCCTCCCCACTGGATGTTGTCATCATCCTCCACAAACAGCCTGGCCAGTGCGAGGGCCTCATCGCCATTATTGTCACCTTCAAGGGCCTCCTCACCCTCATCCTTGTCGACATCCTCCTCATTGAAGGAGACATCCAGCTCCTCCACCTCCTCCTCAGCCAGCTCCTCTCTCTGTTGCAGTGCCAGGTTATAAAGGGCGCAGCAGGTGACGACAATACATGACACCTCCTGTGGACTGTATTGCCAGTCACCACCAGACCGGTCCAGGCACAGGAACCTCATTTTCAATATCCTAATGGTTTGCTCCACCAAAATGCGAGTTGCAGCATCAGCCTCGCTGTACCTTCGCTCTTCTGCAGCCTGAGGCCATTGCACAGGTGTCATCAGCCATGTCCTCTGCAGGTAGCCCTTTTCCCCAAGGAGCCATCCCTGCAGCCGCTGTGGACCCTGGAAGATGTCGTAGATCTGAGAGCAATTGAGAATGTAGGAGTCATGGACACTCTCTGGGAACTGCGTGCAGACCTGCATTTGTGGTGGTTGCACACCAGCTGAACATTGAGCAAATGGAAACCCTTGCGTTTGACATAGTTGGCCGCTTGTTGCCACGGGGATCTGAGTGCTACTTGAGTGCAGTCGATGGCGTGTGTGAAAACTGAGACCTGGACATATCCAATTGCTCTTGCATCCTGGCTGTCCTGGTCCTGGGAAAAAAGCATTAAGTTGTATGCCTTTGTAAAGATGGCATCCATGACCTCATAGATGCATCTGTGCATGGAGGCTTGTGATGTCCCACAGCGGTCACCTGTGGAACCCTGAAAGGAGCCACTGGCATAAGAATTGAGCACCATGGTCACTTTCACAGCCACTGGCAGTGGACGCGCTCCATGTCCCTGTAGCAGCAATTCCTGTAGTAGCTGGCAGATGTGACCGACCAGTTCCCTAGACATGCACAGTCTTTGGTGGCACTGGTTCTCGGTCATCCGCAGGCATGAAAGGCGGCATCTATAGGCCCTAGGTCTAGCTAGACACCGACCAGTGGCGGCTCGCTGTAGCTCTTCAGAAGCATGAGCAGGAGCCCCAACTCCCCCTTCTTCCTGAGGGTGCTGCTCCTCTGCCTGCCCAGCCAAGTGCTTCCATGCATGCATCTCTCTCTTTCATCCTGCAGGAGGAGTACATTAGGAACATGGAGCCGGGTAACCTAGCTGTATGTCTCGTAGCGTTCAGAGAATGGAGTCGAAGGAGAAGAGAGTGATGGAAGCACTTGGCTGGGCAGGCAGAGGAGCAGCACCCTCAGAAAGAAGGGGGAGTTGGGGCTCCTGCTCATGCTGCTGAAGAGCTACAGCGAGCCGCCACTGGTTGGTGTCTAGCTAGAAGAACCTCTCTTGGCTAAGTTTGAAGGCCCTTTAACGCAAACCAGAGAGTGCTGGCCACCACTTGGAGGACCAGAGTTTAGCATGCTGCGTGGCTGCCTAAAACCCCATCCATCTCCACCCCACTCCACCTGACCGATTGGCAGCAGCTTTGCCCACTGGACTGCAGGCTGTGCTCTCAGCTCAGGCACAGGCATTCTCCTAACCCACACTGCAAGGCTGCACTGTTAGCTTGAACCATGGTGGGGAGTGGGGAGGGGGGGGACTGTTCCAAGCCGGGATGGTGACATTTCAAGGGGCTGTGAGCGCCTCTCCCACTGACTGCTCCATGGCCAACTTTAGCAAGGAGATTGTACAAGGTGCCCAGTCGTCCAACTGTTCTGCAGTCCACTAAAATACTCATTAGTTTGCATTCTGTGCCCAAGGGATGAAAAGCTCTGAAGCATTGCATTGCTTGAGTGGGCAGATAAGCTAGAGGCCCAACTCCAAGCATAAAAACAAAAAAACTGCGGATGCTGGAAATCCAAAACAAAAACAGAATTACCTGGAAAAACTCAGCAGGTCTGGCAGCATCGGCGGAGAAGAAAAGAGTTGACGTTTCAAGTCCTCATGACCCTTCGACAGAACTTGTCAATGTGGCTGTGCCTGAACTGCCGGAGGAATGCTCGCTTTATGCAAGGTTTCCCTCATGCGTGGCCATAAGACCATAAGACCATAAGACATAGGAGCAGAAGTAGGCCATTCAGCCCATCAAGTCTGCTCCAACATTCAATGAGATCATAAGACCATAAGACATAGGAGCAGAAATTAGGCCATTCGGCCCATCGAGTCTGCTCCGCCATTCAATCATGGCTGATAAGTTTCTCAACCCCATTCTCCCGCCTTCTCCCCGTAACCTTTGATCCCCTTACCAATCATGGCTGATCTGATAATCCTCAACTCCACATTCCTGCCTTTTCCCCATAACCCTTGATTCTCTTACTGATTAAAATCCTGCCTACCTCAGCCTTGAATTTACTTAATGACCCAGCCTCTACAGCCCTCTGCGGTAGAGAATTCCAGATTCACTACCCCCTGAGAGTAAAAAAAATCCTCCTCATCTCTGCCTTGACTGGACGGCCCCTTACTCTGAGTTTATGCCTCTTCCCTCCCCCTCAACACCGCACGTGCTTGTCCACTACCACCAACTGCAGGACAGCCCTTGCTCCCTACCAGCCCAAGTCACATCAACCACATGGTAGCCCTTGCCCCAGCACCACACTGTCAGGCAGCCGGGAAAAAGTAACTTGCCTGTGCCCTCACCTGATGAGCGGCGCCTCAACCATGAGGTCCAACAGGCGACCCTCGCGAGTGCTGTGCAACGTTGCTGTGCACTCACCTCTGAGTTCCCCTCGAAGTGCAGTCCACCAAGTGCACATCTTATTTAAGCTGTTGTGAAACACGTCAGCATGATTGCTCAGGTGATCCAGCGTGGGGGGATATCCCTGACGAGCTGGGGTTATATTGATATGCAGATGTATTACAATGGAGGTTCCTGATGTCTGAAGGTGGGAAACGCAGCCCGCCATTGATGGGCAGAGCAGATGATCGCAAACTGGTTTCACGACATGGTGAAACCAATTTTTGGCCTTCTCGCCATATTGTTCGCTCAAGCCGCCAAACACGCTGACGCCAGCGGGAATGGAAAATTCCACCTTATACTGTTTTAAAAAAACTACTTCATTAGCTTTAAAGTGGTTTGGGAAAAGTGTAATACAAATGCAAGTCTTTGCAGTAGCATTTTGTTGATTCGCTGTCAAACACGGCCAAATAACCATCACACGTTACGCATGTTACGATCCCAGCTGATGTTACCACTGGAGAAGTCAGATCCCAACGTGAAACCTGGCTTGATGGATCCTAAAATTTACTCCTTTTTTAGAAATTGTAGAGGTTGATTACTGAACAAATTCACAGGAATCTGCTGATGAACTTTTAACACAAAGAATAAAACATTCATTAAACAAGAAAAATGAACTATGTTACACCAGACCAAAAGATTGGAAACAGCTCAATACAAACACAAGAAAATGACTCAAATATTCACTATTCCCTCACCCCAGCTAAATCTTTACAGACACGGACAAATTCAGAAAGATGAAACAATATACCACATCTATCTTACACTCTAACATTCAAGGTACGTGTGAGCCAACAGGTGAACTGTGGCCAGACACACCACACTCCAAAGTAAATGACAGATGTGACCAAAGCAGATTCTATGGATTTGTCAACAATCCACCCAGATTCTTGACACGCAGTGAGCCAACGGGACTCACTCTGCCTTTCTCACAGTTTCCAGTCCCCACACTGGAAGAAATCGCCTTTGAAATTTCTCCAAAAGTCATTCGCACTCAGGCGGCTTCAACAAGATTCTACCTCCAGGGTTTCAATTTCACCTACTGAGATTCCTTTCCCTTGGGTCTCTGAGTATAATCACACTTTATCTTCCAAGCACACCTTCAGATCTTCGGCCGTGCCAAGCAGAACATCACTGTTCCAAAGAACACTTTTGCCCTTATGGCCTGCAGCACGGAGCCAACGAACTTTGGCTGCCCTCTCAGATCTTCAGGGTTTCTCTCAAGCCCACTTTGCTTCAAGTCAGCTCCCCACAGCTCTCTAACTCGGAGCCTTTTTCTCTGCTCTGGCCATCTATCTTGACTCAATGGAACCTGCCTTTGCCCCTGCCTGTGACCTTCACCCAGGACCCCTTACTGACCCACTCTCTTATTTGAGACGTTCCTCTTGGTTTGGGACCTTCCCCATGTCCCTATGCCTGTGTCCTGCTCCCTGGGACACCTTCTCACCAATGGTGCTCTTATTCATGTCAGCTGACCTCCAGTTTTACACTTTCTTTATCCTCTGCGTATGTGTGCAGGGCTGGTTGCCGGCCTGAAGACGTGAAGGAAACCAACTGCGCATGTGTGGCCATTCTCCAGCCGGTGCATGCGCAGAAGTCCCAAGGCCCACTGGGAACTGTAGTTCCTGGCCTCTGAACTCCCAGTCTGCAACTGCTGATTAAAGTAAGTATTGGAGTTCGTTACGTGGGCACGAGGAGGTAGCACTACCTGACTCATGGAGTACAAGCGTGGAAATGCAGGTGATGCTGGAATCAGAGGTGACCCACTGCTTGTAGGGTCATATGGATGTCATCATGGTCTCCATTCTTTGGAAAATACAGCAAAGTGTTGATATTAAACATGGGAAAACTGTGTCAAGCACATATTGCTAATCAGTGAAAAAAGAGATCATAGCATTGACTACACTAACCAATCAGTGACCTATACATCTGTGAGGAACACGTTGACTAATATTGCTGATGACCCCTTTCAGAGCCTAGAACCATCTGCAAGAACCATTGCAGCAACTTGCCAAGCCTCCTTCATCAGCGCCTTTGAAAGCTGCGACCTCTACCACCTGGAAGAACAAAAGCAGTAGATGCATGGGAACATCACAACCTGCAGGTTCCCTCCCAGGTCACACACCATCCTGACTGACTTGGAACCGTATCGTCATTCCTTGATTGTTGTTGGAGCAAAATCCTGGAACCCCTCCCTAACAGCGCTGGGAATGTGCCTGAACCACACGGACTGCAGCAGTTCAAGGAGGTGACTCGCTGCCACCTTCTCAAGGGCAATTAGGGATGGGCAATAAAAGTTGGCTTTACCAACGACACCCATGTCCTGTGGACAAATAAAAAGAGTGACAGAGACAGAAATGTTGAGGATGTTGGTGACCTTGAATGCCACTGGCAACATTCAAAAATACCTATCACAATGCCACCTCTGGAAGTAACAGCTATTTTTCCATGAAGTATTAAATTCAATAGCTAATCAATGATACGGTTAAATTATTCCCTTGATTACTTGTGCGATATATTTCATTCACACTTAAAATTTAATTGTGGACTCTTACCACTTTTAGATTAGAATTACATAGAATCTATAGCACAGATACAGGCCTTTCAACCTTAGTTTTTTTTTATTCGTTCACTAGATATGGGCTTCACTGGCTGGGCCAGCATTTACTGCCCATCCCTAATTACCCTTGAGAATGTGGTGGTGCCTTGACTTCTTGAATCGCTGCAGTCCATGTGGTGTAAGTACACCCGCAGTGCTGTTAGGACGGGTTTTGACCCAGTGACGGTGAAGGACCGGCGATATATTTCCAAGTCAGGATGGTGAGTGGCTTGGAGGGGATAGGTGTTCCCATCTATCTGCTGCCATTTTCCTTCTAGATGGTATTGGTCATGGGTTTGGAAGGTGCTGTAGAAGGAACCTTGGTGAATTCCTGCAGTGCATTTTGTAGATGGTACACACTGCTGCTACTGTGTGTCAGTGGTGGAGAGAATGAATGTTTGAGGATGTGGTGCCAACCAAGCAGGTTGCTTTGTCCTGGATGGCGTCAAGCTTCTTGAGTGCTGTGGGAGCTGCACTCACCCAGGTAAGTGGGGAGTATTCCATCGCACTCCTGACTTGTGCCTTGTAGATGGTGGACAGGCTTTGGGGAGTCAGGAGGTGAGTTACTCATCACAGGATTCCTAGCCTCTGACCTGCCCTTGTAGCCACAGTATTTATATGGCCAGTCCATTTCAGTTTCTGGTCAATGGTAACCCCCAGGATAGTGGGGGATTCAGTGATGGTGATGCCATTAAACATCAAGGGTGATGGTTGGATTGTCTCTTGTTGCAGATGGTCATTGCCTGACACTTGTGTGGCGCGAGTGTCACTTGCCAATTGTCAGCTCAAGCCTGGATATTGTCCAGGTCTTGCTGCATTTGGACATGGACTGTTTCAGTGTCTGAGGAGTTGCGAATGATGCTGAACATTGTGCAATCATCAGTGAACATCCCCACTTCTGACCTTATGTCAGTGTTTATGCTGCTCATAAGCCCCCTGCCACCCTAATTCCTATACCCTATCTACGTACTTTCTATTCTGTGGGGAGGCAGAGGCATAGTGGTGTTGTCACTGGGCTAGTATTCCAGAGACTTTGGGTTCAAATTCCACCACAGCTGATAGTGAAATTTTAACCTGATAAAGGACAGATAATGACCATGAAACCATGGTTGATTGTTATAATAATGTTCTTTAAGGAAGAAAATCTGCCACCCCTGTCTGGCCTATGTTTGACTCCAGATTTACAGCAATGTCCTTGACTCTTAAATGCCCCCTGAACAGTGGCAATTAGGCTTGGAATGCTGGTCCAGCCAGTGATGCCCACATTGAATGAATAAATCAATTCCTTTCTTCCTGTACCCTAGCTTCCCATTATATGTTTTTATGCTATTTGCTTCAACCACTCCCTGTGGTAGTGAGCTCCACATTCTCGCCCTACTCTGGGTAAAGACGTTTCTCCTGAACTCCTTATTGCGTTGATGGCCCCTGGGTTTTTGACTCCTTCATCAATGGAAACATCTATCAACGATTGAAGTTAGAATTTTTGGAGGTATAAGGTAATCAATTAGGAGATTTACGAGGAAGTTGCCAGGACTGGAGAATTGCAGCTAAGAGGAAATGTTGGATGGTCTGGGGTTATTCTCCTAGGAACAGAGGCAGATGAGGGGGAGATTTGATTGAGATGTACAAAATTGTGAAGGACCTGGAAAGAGTGGATGGGGTGGGCTGTTTAACTTTAGCAGAGAGGTCAGTGACGAGAAGGAATAGATTTAAAGTGACTGGTAGAAAGATTAAAGGGGAAGTGAGGGAAAATATCTTCACCTAGAGGGTTGTGGGAGCCTGGAACTCACTGGCTTGAAAGGGCAGTAGAGGCAGAATCCCTGAACTCATTTAAAAAGTGTCCGGATATGCACCTCATGTGCAGGGCTATGGTCCAAATGCTGGAAAGGTGGATTAAGCTGGGTGGCTTGTTTATCAGCCAGCACAGAGACAATGGGCCGAGTGGCCTGTTTGTGCACTGCAAACTTTCTATGATTCTATGATTCTAAGTACTTAAAAGCAATTGCCAAACAGGAGGTTAACCTTTTCTTACCCAGGCATGACTCCCTCAGGGTAAGGGCAGGTGCTGCGGAAAGGTTCAAGAAGTCATGACTCTGCTATGGAAATGATTTAACTCAAACCCAGTCTGGGGGAGCGGGAATGTTGAGTTGGCGTGGTCAAGGTAGTGTCAATCAGAAAAGAGCTTAAGCTGAATTTATGCTTGCCAATCGTCTGAGCCAGTGGCGCTATTTAGTCATAAATTCTCCCAGTCTTTTGTCCAACATTCCTCCCTTAAACAACAACCACATTTTCCAGGTAATTCTGTTTTTGTTTTGGATTTCCAGCATCCGCAGTTTTTTTGTTTTTAACCACATTTGCCATCCATCTCACTGCTACTTACCTAATGTTTATTCGTATAAGATGGCTTCTGGGCATACTCATATAGCAGCTGTTGCAGCATTCCACAAGTCAATTAAAAGACAAAAGTGCTTTGAGATGCTTCAGTGTGATAAGGAACTGTGTAAATGGAAGTATTAGAATGCATTGGGTAACTGTATTAGACCAGACAAGATGGAGGATGATAAGAAATTGATAATTACGTAATGAGTCACATTAAAAATAGGAGCCCTCTGGAAGAGTGAAACTGTATTAAAAAAAAAGCCATTTAAAAACTTAATTAAAGCATTAAGAACTTAGTTGTTTTTTTTTCAAGCTATCTTCCGCTGGCTGTGAAATTAAAATGGGTTATAAAAGATGATAGGTTTCAATAAACAGGAGCAATCTAATCACGGTGGCAAAAATGGGAGGTCACGACGAAACCATGAACACCAAAACAACCGAACAACACGCAAAACCGAAACGTTCCAAAATCCAAGTTCCGACATCGGATGGTTGGGCCTGCAAGTGCAATTCCTGAACTTCTGTGGGCTTTGGGAATCACACACATCGGGCAGGATTTTCCGTCTGGGTTCAGGACCGTGATGTCAGGACCAAACGTGGATCCTGACCCCACACAGTGTCGGAAATAGTCACCCAGCAAAGACTTTTGCAGGATTGGCCACTTAATGGGCAGAGGGCGGGCTTGGGCTTTTCATCCACCTAAGGACAGTGGTGAGCTGTCAAAGCTGGAGGACCCCCGTGGCTGCAGCTTAAGGGAGAGAGAGGATGCCTCCATCTTGAGGCACCCTCTCAACACTTTTTACAAAAACCGGAAAAAAATAGAGACCGCCACAGGTTTCGGACCGCTATTCTGGAGGGGTTGGGGGCCGGGGAGGGAGGGGGTCACCCTTCCAAGGGTAGCCTGTGGTCACAGCTATGGCCAGGTAGGTATGATGGATGCGCAGGGTGGGGGTTGTCAAAGTGACCTGGGAGCTGTGCACCCTCCCACCTCTCCCGACCTTGGGACCTGCCCCGAGGCACCTCCTGGGTTCCTGACACTGTAGGGGCTGCCTCAGGCCGAGAAAATTCCACTTGGCCTTTCAATCCCTGCACACTGAAAATTTCCTGCGCTCACCCCAATTTGCTGCTCGTTCCCCAGATCTCACATCAGAGATGCAAACGGGGCCAATATAATTTAATCCCTTTAATTCAAATTTTATATATATATATATATATGAAGGTCCAGATTGTTACCTGTAACAACTACACATAGGCCAGGATGTTACGGTCCCTCCGAACTGAATAGAGATTTAAATGTCTCGCTGTGTCCGCCAGGGGGGAGACACACCACAGCAGGGCTGTAAGGTCCTGGCCGTAAAACTTCTGATGGCTGAGCCAACCGATTAGAAACTCAGGCACAAGCTGCTCACAATTTTCTACCCAATGATCATTCGGCCCATTTGTGCCTATGCCAGGCCTTTGAAAAAAAACTACCCAGTCAGTTCCACTCCCCAGCTTGGCAGCCTGAAGAGCGGGTGCTCGCAACCCTCATGGCCCGAATGGATACCTGCATCGCCTGGGCCAGAGCACCCTACCCTTCTGGTGGCCCAGCCATATCCTCACAGGACCTTGCGCTGCGCATCCAGCATCTGCGGCCTGACGGACGACTCCAGAGGCTCATCCTCCGACTCGGAATCAGACTCTGGCTCACCCCGGGCGCTCCACCGACCTCTTGAGGCCTGCTCCACCGCACCCTCCGGCAGTTGCCCTTGCGACCATGACGTGCCCTCGCTAGTGCCTATGGTGCCCTTGTCCGAAGCGCTGATCGTGCCCAAGCGCCAGTATCTGTGATGGTGCTGGGTGCCGAGAGAGGATGTGATGATGCACCCTCTGAGGGTTGCTCCTCAGAAGACGATGGAGGTTGTTGAATATTTTCCGATGGAGGCAGCGCTGAAGAGGCTTCTCCTGTAAGGAACAGACTTCAAGGGGGTCATTGGTTATCACATAACTAAAAGCGTCACGTCTAAATCCTAACTCAATTACGCTTTTACATGGTCAAACATCCATTAATTAACTTCATGGAAACTCGGAATCCGCGAACAAAGACTTGAACCCTCTGTTAATGACGTTTGTCAAGGGTCCCGCGTGCACAATCCCAGCACCAAACACCGTGCATTTCACCATTACACCTTCAAACCACAGTGACCATTTCACCCTATCAACCAGCACGATATCTCAGCCATCTCACTAGAACCAGGCTGGCCTCCAATCTCGCCACTGCTTATACTCCTTGACCCTTGCATGTCAACGAGGGACTGCACTTGCTCCTCAGATGGGGTGAGGATCTCGAGCCTTACGACTCCGCCACTGGTGCGGGAGCACTCGCTGGCATTCTTGGCTCACTTCTCTTGAAAAGGTTAGACAAAGAGTTGGCATTAAAAAATCTCTAATACTCACATGTCATGTCTCAGCAACATTACCAGCTGAGCGCATGGCTATCTGAAGCCTGTGCTCAGCCATCAGAAGGCAATCATGCCAACCAGCCTTCATCCAAAATAATAACAGCATTAATGCAGAGAATGCTGGTAGAAGTTATCAGGTGCGGCAACATATGTGAAGAGAGAAGTTGAGCTAAACTTTTGAGTATGCATGGCTCTTCCTCAGAGCTCTGAAGACATGTCCCCCTGTTCCCCTCTCCACTCACAATGCCAGGCCTGCTGAGTTCTACCAGCATTCTCTGCTTTTGTTTTTTTCAGACTTGCAACTTGCGCAGTTCTTGGGCTGCCTGATTCATAACTGGTCGGAATGATCCATGGCATGGGTGGGGAAAGCTGTGCGCCTGTGCAGACATGCAACTGTGGATAAGCTGGGTACCTGGTACACCTGCTGCATTCACCTATTACTCCTGCCCCACGCTGGGCACACGTAGCTCAGGCTGATGCCACACTCAGCCATGCCAGCCTCACGAGGTCATCGAATCTTATATGGCGCTGGCTCTGGCACCTCCTGAACACGTCCACGCTCGAGACGTCCTCGGCCACCTCCTCCCGCGCAGCACAGGTCTGCCCTTGGTCCCTCCTTTGCCACCTCTCAGATTGAGACGCTCACTTCTAGCCTCCACTGCATGGAGGATTGCACCAAGGGCCGTCTCCGTGAACCTGGGAGCAGATTTGCCCCTCCTGGAGCTACTCTCCCCTGGCTCCAATGGGGCAGACATCTATGAATGAAAAGACAACATAAATGCACCAACCCTCAATATCTGCAGCTGGCAGACTTGCTAAATTATTCAATTATGGCTCATCGTGAGGCCGCAGATGGCTGGCAGACATAAGCAATCATTAACATGGACTTACCTTCATACGCTGCAAAGAACTATAATCCTCTCTGGTCAACAGTTCCTTTCCCTCCAGGATTCTTTCAGGGCTCACTGAATGCTGACCAGTGTCCCTTTAAAGGTCTAGCCTGACATGTTTCCGAGTCACGGCAGCGCCTAACTCCCGCCTTCCGGAACGCATTGGGCGGGTTGACTGCCTGACAGGCCCACTTGCCCTGGCCACTAATTGGTGGCAATTAGCTTTTAACTGGGCGCTCGCACGGCAAACCTGGAAATCGGAACGCCGATGACTTCTGTGTGCGGGGCCCACTGTCAGCACGCAATCGTTAAATCCAACCCATTACTGCATTCACTTCCATCAGCCTTTCTGGGAATATGATCTTGACAACTCACCACTCAAAGACATTTCTCCTCAACTCCCTCTGGCTCTTTTGCCAATTATGTTAGACCTGTTACCTTTGGTTACTGACCCTTCTTCCACTAGGAACAGTTTCTGCTAATTTACTTTATTGAACCCTTCTTAATTTGGAACACCTTGACTGAATCCTCCCTTAACTTTGCCCTAAGTGCAATCCCAATCTCTTCATTCTCTCTAAGTAACTGAAGTCCCTTGCCCCGGTACTCAAATAGTCATTTGGTAATACTGAACTGAAGTATTGCTGCAAAAAGAGACTCTTTTTGTCAAAGCTTCTCATCAGGACAGCTTGCAAGAAAATACCAACACTGATGGATCGTATCAAACAGCATGTCCCTTCCACTGTTCGCAACAGGCAAGGTACAGACTGTACCCAACCAGCTCGTGCGTGCAAAACTCAAAACACAGTGTCCAACATTAGATGTGATTCTGCGATTGGACATCATTTGCTGAATAATATTCAGCATGGTTGGCAAGTGGACTCTGATTGGCAGAGACATTTCCATGGACAATGCACCAATTGATGGTGATTGACAGTTAACTGCCAAGCAATGGTTAAAATTTAAACCAGGCAGTTAACCGTCAGTCACCATGAAATGGTGCATTGTCCGTGGCAATGCCTCTACCAATCAGTCCACTTGCCAATCAATCAGCACCCTCTTCTCACACAGTTTAAATATGTTGTTTCTTTGACATTGGTACTTTCTTGCAAATTGTCCTGATGAGTGCAAGATGACCCCTGGTTCAATAAATCTCTCCTGTGCCAACTTCAAGACATTAAAGTCCTGCCAGGGTTGGACATAATGCACTAACTGAGATCTAACCAGTGATTTATAAGGGTTTAGGATAATTACCTTGCTGTTGCACTGTATTCGTTACTGTTAATGATTACACTTCTCTATTGGGTTAGTCCACTACCTGTAGCATTATTAATTCAACCAGACTAGGAGGTCATGACCTTGATTGTCTGTGCCAATATGGCTCATTGGTAATTATGTGGTCCTTCTCAAAGAAGGGTGGGACATCCCTTAGATACCGCAGCAAAAGCGCCTCCCCCCACCCCGCTCACCACTCCCCACCCAGACAGCACTGTCAAATAACAGATTGTTAATCTCATCGCTGTTTCTGGGATCCTGTTGTGAATTATAGGGCTACAGATGCTCCAATGATTCATGGAGCTGCACAGTAGCCAGCCAAAGTAAGTTACACTACTCAGCATGATAATTAATCACAGTTACTTTTAATGATTTAACATTGCACACAGCATTAAAACAGTTTACCCAAGTGCCTATTAATACATATGGCTTTTAAAACAAGGAATCAGTGTGGGGTGGTAATTGATTATTTTGCCAATGGGACTCTCTCCCCTCATTGACTTCAAAGCCCGATGTGCCATCGTGCCCCATCTTTCTATGGCTCTTGCTCGTTGGGGCATGAGTGAAAGTCATTGGAAGAGTGTCAATCAATGCTCCTCCTGTTGGGCCTCAGTTGCCCATTTGTCCTTCTCTGAGAGGTTCAAAACCAGATGCAATTACTTCACTTGGTCTTGTTAATGTTCTAAAGGGGTCTGACAGGGTAGCCATGAAGAGGTTGTTTCTCCTGGTTGGGGAACCTAGAACACAGAGGCACGGTCCCAGGAAAGGGGGCCAATTATTTAGGACTGAGATGAGGAGAAATTTCTTCAATCAAAGGCTTGTAAATCTTTGGAATTCCCTACTTCAGGGAGTTGTGGATGCTCCATCATTGAATATATTTAAGGCTCAGAAAGAAAGATCCGCACGGGCCCCAGTTATGCCTGTCTCTTTATGGGATATGTGGAACATTCCTTGTTGCAGTCCTACTCCGGCCCCCTCCCACAACTCTTTCTCTGGTATATCGATGATTGCTTTGGTGCTGCTTCATGCTCTTGTCTGGACCTGGAAAAATTTATTAATTTTGCTTCCAATTTCCACCCCTCCATCATTTTCACATGGTCCATCTCTGACACTTCCCTTCCCTTACTTGACCTCTCTGTCTCTATTTCTGGTGATAGACTGTCCACCAGTATTCATTACAAGCCTACCAACTCCCACAGCTACCTCGACTACAGCTCCTCACACCCCGCTTCCTGTAAGGACTCCATCCCATTCTCTCAGTTCCTTCGCCTCCGTCGCATCTGTTCTGATGTTGCCACTTTCAAAAGCAGTTCCTCTGACATGTCTTCCTTCTTCCTTAACCGAGGTCTTCCACCCACGGTCGTTGACAGGGCCCTCAACCAAGTCCGGCCCATCTCCTGCACATCCGCCCTCACACATTTCTCTCCCTCCCAGAACTATGATAGGGTCCCCTTGTCCTCACTTATCACCCAACTAGCATCCGCATTCAAAGGATCATCCTCTGCCATTTCCACCAACTCCAGCATGATGCCACCACCAAAAATATCTTCCCTTCACCACACCGCCACCCCCCCACCTGGCGGCATTCCGCAGGGATCATTCCCTCCAGGACACCCTGGTCCACTCCTCCATCACCCCCTGCACCTTAACCCCCTCCCACGGCACCTTCCCATGCAACCACAGAAGGTGCAACACCTGCCCCTTTACTTCCCCTCTCCTCACCATGCAAGGGCCCAAACATTCCTTTCAAGTGAAGCAGCATTTCACTTGAACTTCCCTCAATTTATTCTACAGTATTCGCTGCTCCCAATGTGGTTTCCTCTACATTGGAGAGACCAAACGCAGACTGGGTGACCGCTTTGCAGAATACCTTCATTCTGTCCGTAAGCATGACCCAGACCTCCCTGAGGCTTGCCATTTCCAACACTCCACCCTGCTCTCATGCCCAAATGTCTGTCCTTGGCCTGCTGCATTGTTCCAGTGAAACTCAACGCAAACTGGAGGAACAGCACCTCATCTTCCGACTAGGCACTTTACAGCCTTCTGGACTGAATATTGAGTTCAACAATTTTAGATCATGGACTCTCTCCTCCATCCCCACTCCCTTTCCGATTTCCCTTTTTTCCAAAAATTTATATAGATTTTTCTTTTCCCACCTATTTCCATTATTTTTAAATGTATTTCCATCCATTGTTTTATCTCTACTTTTTTAGCCTATTTCAAGCCCTTCCCCCCCACCCCACCCCCACTAGAGCTATCTGTACCTTGCTTGTCCTGCTTTCTACCCTTAATTAACACATTCCTTAGATAATATCACCACCTTCAACACCTCTTTGTCCTTTTGTCTATGACATCTTTTGGTTATCTTCACCTATCAGTGGCCATCTAACCAGCTCTACCTGTCCTACCCGCCCCCACCCCCCCCACCCTTAAACCAGCTTATATTTCACCTCTTTTCCATTTTTCCTTAGTTCTGTTGAAGAGTTGTACGGACTCAAAACGTTAACTGTGTTCCTCTCTGCAGATGCTTTCAGACCTGCTGAGTTTGTCCAGGTATTTTTATTTTTGTCGTGAAAGACTTATGGTCTCTTTGTGAATCAAGGGATATGGGGGGAGAGCAGCAAAGTGGAGCTTGAACCATGATTGTATTGAATGGCAGAGCAGGCTCGATGGGTCATGTTCTACTCCTGCTCCTATTTCTAAACGTTCTTATGTATGGAAGATGTGTAGGCCCTATCTTAACTGGGTTGTATACTCATTCAAGGTCTTGCGTGTCTCCAATGTGTCCTGACTCCTCAAATTGCCTCAGCAGCCTTTGACTATTTGGTTCTGGGATCTTTAAAAAATATTTATTAATTTGTGGGATTGTGTTTGTCACTGGCAAGACACACTTAATAAGCCTTGAGAAGGTGCTGATGAGTGTTTTCTTGAACCGCTGCAGTCCATGTGGTGTAGGTATACCCACAGCGCTGTTCGGGAGGGAGCTCTAGGATTTTTACCCAGCGACAGTGAAGGAGCAGCAATATATTTCCAAGTCAGGGTGGTGTGTGACTTGGAGGCGAGCCTGCAGCTGGTGGTGTTCCCATGCACCTGCTGCCCTTGTCCTTCTAGGGTGTAAAGGTACATGTTTGGGAGATGCTGTCAAAGGAGTCTTGGCAAGCTGCCATCTTTCCTTCTTGACCAGTTGCTTTTGCAAAGCGGAGGTCTACTTGTATCAAATCCCTCAAGCCTTATCAATGATCTCAACGCTTTGCTGTCTTTGAAGTTTCAACTCACAGTGTCCAAGTGTCCAGAAGGGGTTATCAATTCTTACCCTTCGGCATACAAAGACTAACCTTCACTATTCCCAGCTTATCAGTCACCACACTTCAAAGTGATTTACTTCTGCGTGAGATGACACTGCACTGTATTTGATATTGTTCAAGGTTTTCCTGCTTAGATTCCCGTTGGCTGGATCAATTTAGTTACATTGACCTTCCAAGAGCAAATTGACTGCTGAGACTATTTTTATCTTAGCTGATGTTTAATTATTTTTTCTTGCATTTTTTTGGTTCTTGATGAGGTTATGCCCTGGGAGAGGAAAACAATCAATCTGCTGCAATGTGGCGTGGAATTCAAATGTCGCTCGTGACTAGAAGTACTTTTGAGTAACACAAAAGGTCTTGCATGTGAGATCATTAGATAACCTCATTGTTTTTTTCCCTTTCTGTCACGGCTGGAGAGGTGTTCTGTTGCTTTGCGGTCTTTCTTTCTGATCTCTGTCAGTTTTCGGGCAATTACAGCTTCAAGACTTACCCTGGACAACCAATCAAAAATAAAAGAGTTAGAAATGTTTAGCTGTCCTATCTCATTTCCTTATGAGCCCAAGTGCATCTCCTGCTGTCCTGGTCAACAAAACCCTAGTTTTGATCGCACATTAGTGCTGAATTAACTGATCACAGTTGGTGCCATGGTAGGACTGACAAAACCTGACCTTACAGTACAAGGCTAAGGTAGGGATGCCAGCTTTCGATCACAATCTTGGCAAGGGAATGTGCCCGATGGTCCTTCAAAAGATCTGCACTCCTCCAGTTCTGGTCAGCTGAGCATCCCCGATTTTCTTCCACCTTCCATTGACTGTGCTTTTAGCTACCTAGGTGCTCAGCTCTGGAATCCCCTTCTGAAACCTCTTCCCCTCTCTACCAGCCCTTTGCCTTTGAAGGTGCTCCTTAAAAGCTACCGCTTTGACCAAACATTTAGTCATCTGCCCTGATTTCTCCTCAAGCAGTTTGGTGTCAAGTCTGTTTGAGATAATTCTTGTGAAGTGCGGTGGGACAGCTCAGTGCATCAAAAGCATTAATTAAGTGCAGGTTGTGGATGATTTGGGGATTGGGCTAAACCATGAACCCTTATGAATAATTCAGTGCCAGAACTGATTGACTGGGTTCACACATGTAAAATGACCACACGTGGGATTGTTCAGTAAGTGCTGCCCAAAACAGTAGATGTTTTGCATTTGGTTTTGCAAGCATGGGCTTGTTCAGTATGGTCTGTACTCTGCCCATTATGAACAACCGAGGGGGCAAGCTGTTTGATTCGGACAAATGGCCTAACGGTTGGTTGATAGAATCAAACAGCATGTTCCTTCAGTTGTTCATAATAGGGTGTAGACCATACTCAAGCAGCTTTCAAAAGCTCATTAGTTTGGAGCCAGGAGGAAGAGGAATGCTCCTCCACCTCCATATTAAAAGTGTGGTTCGCTAGGGGGCACCAGTTCTCTCCCCTCCCCATACCCCCACCCATCGCCCTTATTGCCTTCTCCAACCTGGACTAAGGACTCTGAGGCTGGCATCTGAGCCAGCCAATCCTGCCCAAGACAATGCGATTGGTGAGCAATGTTTGGGTCCAGAATGGTACCAGCGGCTCACCAGATACCATCTTAACAAAAATCTATCAACTTCGATGTTGAAATTTTCAGTTGGCCCAACCTCATCAGATTTTGGGGAGAAGAGAGTTCTAGATGTCACAATCCTTTAGATGAAGAAGCACCTCCTGACATCACCCTGGCATGAAATCTGAAGATTATGTTGCTGTGTTGTGGACTCTCTCACCAGAAGAAATAGTTTTCCTCCAGCAATCCTATCGACTCCTTCAATCATCTTAAACACCTCAATTAGATCATCTTAAATGCTCAAGGGAATAATTTGGCCCATTCAACCTGTCCTCATAAGTTTTAGTCCTGGCATCATTCTGGCAAATCTGCCAGAATGTAATCATATTGTTCTGTCAGTTATGCTTTATCAAGTCATCATATTACCAAGATTTTGTTTCTTCAGATTTGATTGCTTTGGAGTCCTTTTTTATTTGCCTGGACTCATTTCAGTCCAGTTCACATTTCATAGTTTGATTTGATTTTGATTGCAATCTAGCTTTAAGACATCCTAATGCTTGCAGGGTGTTACAACAGGAGACCATTATTTAAAACCCGTATATAAAATCTATTCTCTTCTAATGGAGTGTTTTCACTTTATGTTCCAAAGTTTTTCCCCGAACTTGACTTTGTTCGATATCAGTGTTAATTTAGCTAGTCACTTTTTGGCTAACAGTTTGAACGCTTTATGATTACAATTTGATTACTACTCGGAAGACTTCTGATTCAATTAATGTGAGCTGCTTTGTTGCTTTTCTCATCATTTTATTTCCACTGATTTGCTTCATTTTTGCTTTGATTGCAAAGAACTTTGTAAGGATATTACTTTTTATATTCAATTGACTGATCTGTCGTATTGGTTGTAGGTGGTAATTACTTGTGAATCTGGGAAATTTCAATTTCGATGCAATTAACTAGTCAGTTTCATCACCGGTAAATGATATTATTTGATTTTTCTTCCTATCCCCTCCTAATTCATAATTAATTATGCTCTAGTAAAACCTGGCTTAAACATCATGTCATACTGACTAATAAGGTTTTCAACAGCAACAGGATACAAAGTTACAGCAACACACAAGCAAGGAGCAGGATTAGGCCATTCAGCCCCTCAAACCTGCTCCGCTGTTTAATAAGACCACGGCTGATCTCAGAGTAACCTCAAATCTGCATCCTGCCTACCCCCGATAACCTATTACCCCCTTGCTTACCACGAATCTATCCACCTCTGCCTTTAAAATATTCAAAGACTCTGCTTCCACCGCCTTTTCAGGAAGAGAGTTCCAAAGATTCTGAGAGAAAAAAAAAATTTGTCTCATCTAGGTTTTAAGTGGGTGACCTCTTACTTTTAGTCAGTGACCCCTGGTTCTAGATTCTCCTACAAGAATAAACATCCCCTCCACATCCATCCTGTCAAGTCCCCTCAGGATCTTATATGTTTCAATCAAATTGCCTCTCACTGTTCTAAACTCCAGCGGATACAAGTCCAGCCTCTCCAACCCTTCCTCATAAGACAGCCCACCCATTTCAGGTATTAGTCTGGTAAACCTTCCCTGAACTGCTTCCAAAGCATTCACATCCTTCCTAAATAAGGTGACCAATACTCTGTACAGTACTCCAGAGGTGGTCTCACTGGTGCTTTGTATAACTGAAGCATAACCTCCCTACTTGTGTTTTCAATTCCCCTTGCAATAGATGATAACATTCTATTAGCTTTCCTAATGACTTGCTGTACCTGCATACTAGCCTTTTGTGATTCATGCACTAGGGCGTCCAGATCCCTCTGAATCTCAGAGCTTTGCAATCTCTCACCATTAAGATAATAAGCTTATCTTTTATTCTTCCTGCCAAAATGGGCAATTTCACATTTTCCCACATTATACTCCATTTGCCAGGTCTTTGCCCACTCACTTAACCTATCTATATCTTTTTGTAGCTTCCTTATGTACTCCTCACAAGTTACTTTCCTACCCATCTTTGTGTCATCAACAAATTTGGCAACCATCCCGCTAATCCCTTCATCCAAGCCACTTATATAAATTGTAAACAGTTGGGGTCCCAGCACTGATCCCTGTGGCACACCACTCGTTACATATGCCGACCTGAAAATTTATGCCTACTCTCTGCTGCCTGCTAGCCAACCAATCTTCTATCCATGCCAATATGTTACCCTCTATACCATGAGTGCTTATCTTCTGCAATAACCTTTAATGTGGCACTTTATCAAAGGTCTTCTGGAAATCTGAGTACAGTACATCCACCGGTTCCCCTTTATCCACAGCACATGTTCCTTCCTCAAAGGACTCCAATAAGTTGGTTAGACGTGATTTCACAAAACCATGAATCTGTCTGATTACCTTGAATTTATCCAAGTGCCCTGCAAGACTGTTCATGGAATGATGGAATCATAAAGGCCATTCAACCCCTCATACTTGTGCCAGCTTCTGGAAATTATTCCTATTTTTGATGATATTGCCTCACTTCTCTTCTCCTTTTATAATGAGTAATTGTACAAACTCATGCTCATGGCTCTGATAATTTTTCTTTCCGATAGGTGAAAGTTTACACAGGGGACACAGATTCTGAAGTGTGCCTCTACAGAGCTTAAAACAGAGATGTTTTCCATACCATTCTAACTAAAAGACACTACCTCCCAAACCCATGACTCCTTCCACCTAGAAGGGCAAGGGCAGCAGAAGTATGGGAACATCATCACCTGCAAGTTCCCCTCCAAGTCACACACCATCCTGACTTGGAACTACATTGTCATTCCTTCACTGTCACTGGGTCAAAATCCTGGAATTCCCTCCCGAGCAGTAGCTTCAGAGCTCTGAATGTGGCAAGTTCAAAAAGACACTTCGCCATTAGCCTCTTAAGGCCAACTAAGTATAGGCAATAAATTCTGCCTTGCCAGTGCATCTGTATCCCAACGATGAATCAGTGAAACCCAGACTTGATTAAATTTATCTGGTGCATTGAAGTCAGAGATAGCTGGACCTTTGTCACATTGGGCATTGGTTGAATTGGTTCTGCACTAAATTTGGAGCTGGACATTTTAAGGATCAAATTCCACTCTCCTCCACTCACTTCTCATGCTTGCAGTTTGGAATCTCTGTGCTAGAATGTAAGGAGAATGCAGAGACTGGGTAATGTATGGCCTGGCAGCTTTAGCAATACAATTGGGGGTCGAGATGGTAGTCAATGGTTAGAAGGCCTGTGCACCGACTTAGGCTGGTATGTCGAGATTGAGTTTGGTACAGTAGTGATGTCCCCAACAGCCAAACATCAAAGGCGAATGATGACAAGTTGAAGGAGAAATCGGAGAGTGTCTGGTGTTTGCGGAAAGACATTTCAGCGAACAGTCAAACAGGTCAGCAAGAAAATCGACAGGGAAAAAAAGTGTGACAAAAAAAAATAAAGGATCTGATGGAAAAAATGTTGGGCACCTTAGGTAGTCAAATTGGATATGTTCCCCTCAGTAAGAAAGACCCACAAAATCAGCACAAATTAGAGGTAATTTTCAGAGTCACAGATTGGGTAGTCATCTGGCGAACTGGGATCTACTTGATTCCAGCTTCCTAGCCTATGACACCAAGAACAATCATAGCATCCCAGCTGGTTTCCTTGCCTAAGATTAGGTAACTTAGCAAAGGCTAGCGATTTAACCCAACGCCTTCTGGGATTTACAGTATAATTAGGCACAAAATCTGCTTTCTTTATGATGACCAATTGTGTTCTTGCCAATAATGTCCAATATAATTACTTTCCAATGATTCCTCTCATCAACATGTCCGACCCAGATTGTGCAGTGGCACAGCTCTCTACACAATGTAATGAGTCGGGCCTGTTTGTGTTACACTGCTGTCTCTCTCTCCACCTCTCCTACTGCCTGTGGCAACCTTTACAATTACCATGCCCCCTCCTCCCAATCCTATTCCCCAAGCTCAGTTTTAATAATCTTTGCTGTTATCACTACTAATTGGATTCAGGTCAATCACTGTGTAAATATAACTGGTTTCCTTAACGGCAACTTTCATATTGTTATTAATCACTTTTCTTATTTGATCATTAAGTGACTCATTCAGTTGCCAACAATTTGTTCTAAGTTTGATTAACTCTCTTGTCCTCTAGATTTGTTATATTATTATTGATTTGAGACTGCTGTTGTTCAGTTGGTCACCTTGACAAAGCTCTGGTTTTTGTCCAGTTATTGACTATGTAATTAAATGCAATACTTAGCAACTTACAATTTACACTGAAAACCAGATGATTGCAACCTTTTTTCTTTATTCTTTCATGGGATGTGTGCGTCACTGGGAAACATTTGTTGCCCATTCCTAACTGCACTTGAGTTTTCAACTCTTTACCAATGCTTTAACCTTTTATGGTAACATAATGGAATACTCCATAATGATTAATTTGACACATGACAAATGGTGAGTTAAGCATTGCTTAGGAGGAACAGGTGACTTTGGACCTATGGTTCCCAATTCTCTCCATCACTGGCTCTTTTCTCATGTCTGCTGTTGACTAGTCAATAAAGATTGATCACGATGATTAGACGACGATTCCATTATCACTGTACAAATGGCAAACAGTAGAAGTCAGACTAAATGGACTTGGTTCTTTTCTCATCCAACAATGCATGAGTTCCTGTAAAACCCCTCTGATAGTTTTGCGAAGCAAAGTGGATAGTGCCCCTATCTCTGAGCCAGAAGCCCCAGGTTCGAGTGCCACCCCAGGTTCGAGTGCCACCCCAGAACCTGATTGCTGTGGAAGGAGGGTTCATAACATGGCCAAGCAGGTTGATATTTAACCTGTAAATCCTCCTTATGCACCCATGCCAGGCGATAAGAGTGGATAAGTTTCCTGGTCAGCCTGAACTGTATGGTAGCTGCAGTGCAACTGCCTCCCCATGTTAAAAGACTTTAGGCGCAAGCTCTTGCCACGGGTTCCGTGGTAAGCACCTTCCTTCCTATGTGGGACTGCTAGAGACAGAGAGAGAGCTTTGTGAAGGGTGACCATGGATTTTGCTGCCATCTGTCACACAAGTGTCAGGCAATAACCATCTCCAACAAGACAGAATCTAACTATTGCCCCTTGATGTTCAATGACATTACCATAATTGAATCCCCCACTATCAACATCCTGGGGGTTACCACCAACCAGAAACTGAACTGGACTAGCCATATAAATACTGTGGCTACAAGAGCCGGTCAGAGGCTAGGAATTCTGCTGCAAGGAATTCATCCCTTACTCTGCAAAGTCCATCCGCCACCTACAAGACACAAATCACAAGTTTGATGGAAGACTCTTCATGTGTCTGGATGAGTTCAGCTCCAACAATACTGAAGAACTCTGATACCACCTAGGACACAAAAGTCTACTTGATCAATGTCCCATCCACCACCTTAAACATTCACTCCCATTACTATTGATTTCTTCTTCTGGCTAACTTAAACATAGCAATCGTACATAAAGATTGGTGAAACAACCATGTAGGTTGTTTATTTGAAGATTTGATATTAATAAGTAATATTCACTGGGATGTTGTGAGGCACATATCTGATCTCGACCACTGCTGCTTACAGACTGACTACTAGTCATGAGACTACTACATCATATACTGTTGAAGTAGTAATGATTGATTAACAATGGATACATTAAGATACAGCCCCTTAACCTAAATGCAAAACTGGATACCAGCACTGATGCAAATATCCTTCCCCTTCACACACAGAAATGTATGTACACACAGAAGTGGCAAGTGCTTATTTAACCAACCACTGCCAAACTCACCATGTACAAGGACTCTGATGTTCCACCTCTGGGATCCATTACAATCAAATGCGCTACAAAAACTCACCCTGGTCACCCAAGATATTATGTTGTGAACTCCACAGGCACAGTGATTGCAGGCCTACCAGTGTGCTGAGGCCTGTCCTTGGTCACCATCCATGGTATCATCAAGACAATGATGAAGGGAGTGCCATTGGAAATCCTGTGCTTATACTTGGTGAATACCACCAAACTCTGTAAAGCAGTCCATCAGCCAACAGTCTAAAAATACTGAATATGTATACTCACTCAGAACATGCACACTTCATTGTACTGTAAAACCAATGCTGAATTGATATTCAGCAGACAAGTGCAGACAAATGTGCCCAGTCATCACCCATCAAAACTGCGAGGAAGTGGAAAATGAAAGCTGTCCATGACAGTTATGCGAATACAGTTGGACAAAGAGCTTGAGCCCAACACCCAACTGATGGCACATGGAATCCAGCATAACTGCTCAGGGTATGCCTAAAAGCAAGACTGTATTAAGTATGAACACCAAACATCAATGGTTTGTGTCCCTATCTCTGAGCCAGAAGCCCCGGGTTTGTGTCCCACTTGAGAACTTAATGGCCATGGAAAGTGCATTCATAATATAGCCAACCAGGTTGATTATCAACCTGTAAATCATTCTGATATGCTTACAGCCATCAGAATACTACATTATATCCCGCCAAGGTAGCAAAGATTGACAGTGTTACATACCCATAAAGGTGCATGCACATCATATCACACCAACCACCACTGAAGCACAATGGCAGCAATATGTACCATAAACAAGGTGCATGACAGCAACCTGCCAAGGCTTCTTCAACAGCATCTTCCAAACTCGCGACACCTACCATCAAGGACAGCAGATAGATGGGAACACCACCACCTGCAAGTTTCCCCTCCAAGTCACTCACCATCCTGACTTGGAAATATGTTGCCGTTCCTTCACTGTCACTGGATCAAAATCCTGGAACTCTCTTCTTAACAGCACTGTGGGTGTACCTACACCACATGGACTACAGTGGTTCAAGAAGGCGGCTCACCACCACCTTCTCAAGGGCAATAAATGTTCACGTTCCATGGATCAATTTTTTAAAAAGCATTTACAATTCTAATGCTATGTTCAAAAAAAGAATTGCTGTTCTGTGAAAGGACTCCTGAGATCATCTTTGGAAAGAGCGCTGTTCCTCGCTATGAGACCCTGGTTATGATGCCCCCTCCATCCCTTTAAAGGCGAGAAGAAAGAGAAAGGAGGAAGAGGAAGAAAAAGAGAAGCTCAAAGCATCACAAAGCAATTTACAGGCAATAATTTTGAAGTGTACTGTTAATGTATTCATCTCCAAAACTAAGAGACTTTTCAACCACATTTTGCAGGTGATATTACCATGAGCTGTTGAATGTTGCCTTGCTAACGTGTAATGACAGAGCTGTCAATACTGTGATTCTTTTTTTTTGCAGTCCTTGTTGGATGAGTGGGCCCATCACAGTAACCTGACAGTAGGGTTGATTGTCACAGACAAAGGCACTAACATGTTGAAATCTTTTCAGGAGGGTGCCTGACAGCGATGCACAGAGCTTTGTAAATACCTTAAAATCAAGTTGTGAATGATGTTTAGCAGAGACCAGACGAGCTAGCCAGTTCAATAGATTAGCCACAAACACTCTATGCGGATGCGCTACAGATTCAAATCCACTGAGTAGCTCAAAGAGCTTCAAGTGAAGCCACAACACCGTCTGCCATAGGGTGGTATGGCTTGTTAGTGAGTTATCATTAAATATGATAGCAATTAATTCAGCTCAACAAAATGCCCAGCTTTATAGATTGAAGGCAATAAATATGTTCCCATTAAACAGCGCTGCAGCTTGTAAATATGGTGAGGTTATTAAAAGGAAAGCAAAAAGAAAATGGATGAATGCTCTTGTGCCTTCCAGCCAAATCTCATTGATAACCATGAAAAATATACCTGTTTACATCCTTTGGTAGTGGTAAGAACTTAATTGCTTCCAGGTTCTTTGACAGCAACTTCCAAACCCATAACCTCTGTCACCTAGAACCAGCCATGGGAACACCACCACCTGCAAATTTCTCTCCAAGCCACATACCATCCTGATTTGGAAATAGATCAGCCGTTCCTTCACTGTCACTGGGTCAAAATCCTGGAACTCCCCCCCCCACTAACAGCACTGTGGGTGTACCTACACCACATGGACTGCAGCGGCTCAAGAAGGCAGCTCATCCCCTCTTTGTCAAGGACAATTAGAGATGGATAATAAATACTGGCCTTGCCATCGATGCTCACATCCCAAGAATGATTAAATAAATAAAAATAAATTAAAACAATGACGTCACTTCAGCAGTACTCCATTGAATGCTGGTCACTTTGGGGGGGGTCTTTGGTCCTTGAGGTTAACAATCCTGGGGGGGTCAATAGACTTCCCACTCAGAATATAGACCCACACACTGCTCGCCAATGATTTGAGCAGAACTCTCACTGAGTTGACACCCAGGAAGGGTGTTGCTCAGAAGAGCAAGGAAAAGCCTGGAATGCAGAATTCCAGGTGGAATTTTAACTCCACATTGTTACTGCGGTGACATCACTGATCAGTTCCCTGCCTGCTTGGAGGCCCAGTTGAAAAATCAATTCACTAAAGGCCATAGCAACAGGTGAGTGCACACTGAGAGTATTGGGTGGTGGTGGGGTGAAAACAGAAAGGGGGAGTTCGAGGGGAGGGGTTACAATTGGATGGGAAATAGCTTTCTGATACTTGAACAGCGGTCCTTCACCCCCTCTCCCCTGCTGCCACACACACAACCCAAACTCGCCTGTCCTTTTCAGTTAAAATTAAGCCCCTTCTGCTCATTTTACCTCTGTGAAAAGGGGGCAGCATCATCAGATTCCTGGACCCACTATCAGACTGAGTCTATGAGTAGTAGATAGTTGCCAATTCAGCGTCCACTCTCACTGGCCAATCAATGTAGTACTCAGGGACCCATGAACAGAATTAGGAACCAGCTCCAACTTTAGGGGGTGTTGTAGGATTGTCATTAGACCAGTAGACCCAGGCTAATGCTCTGGAGGAGCATGGATACAAATCCCACCATAGCAGCTGGTGGAATATAAATTCAATTAATTAATAAATCTGGAATTGAAAGCTAGTCATGAAACTGTTATAGATTGTTGTTAAAAACACATCTGGTTCACTAATGTCCTTTAGGGAAGGAATGCTGCCATCCTTACCTGGTATGGCCTACATGTGCCTCTAGACCCATACAATGTGGGTTGACTCTGAACTGCCCTCTGAAATGGCAAGAGCAATTAGGGATGGGAGACAAATGCTGGCTTGTGCCAGTGACACCCACATCCCATGAAGGAACAAAAAAAAAATGAAATAGTCTTGAATGCCAAACAAATCATGGGATTTAAGGACAGCAGTCATGTCACTCAATGTCTGGTGAGGCAACTGTTATTCGTTAGACAATAGTTGATGATGATTGACAGATGATCAATAGCTCATATTCAGATTTTTAAGGCATTGCAATTGTAAAACATAGAACTTACAAAGGATTACAAAGCTTCGAGCTTGTTTCTTGGAAAGGATTAAGACGTTTATAAGCTTTATATTACTCAACAGGAATATTCGGTACAGGGTGCTCCCTAGACAAAATTGAGGATTCCATTGTCTTGAAATAATGGGATACTTGTATATGGATATTTAAACATACTCATTTAAACTTCTTCTAGCCACCACTTCAACACGTAATATTATTTTCAGAAGACTGGTTAACACATTCCTCCCAGTACTGTTTCAGCAAAATTGGCTTATTGATAAGGAACAAAGAATAGTGATGAATGGTTGTTTTTCTGACTGGAAGAAGGTATACAGTGGGGTTCCTGGGTGGTCTGCACTAGGAACACTGTTTTCCTTGATATACATTGCTGATTTAGTGTTGGGCGTAAAGGGCACAATTTCAAAATTTGCAAATGACAACTAAATTTTTGGAAGTTTTGTGAACTGTGAGGAGGATGGTGATAGGCTTCAAGAAGACGTAGGCAGGCTGATGGAATAGGCAGATGCGTGACGGTTGGAATTTAACACAGAAAAGTCTGAAGTGACACATTTTGGTAGGAGGAACAAGGAGAGACAACATAAAATAAAGGGCACAATCCTTAAGGGGGTGCAGGAGCAGAGGGAACTGGGGGTACATGTGCACAAGCCATTGAAGGCAGAAGGGCAGCTTATGACAGTGGTCAATAAGTCCTACGGGATCCAGGGCTTCACAGAGGCACAGAGTACAAAAAGCAAGAAAGTTGCGATGAACCTTCGCAAAACACTGCTTCACCCTCAGTGTTGTATCAAATTCAGTGATGAGTGGTGCTGTTGAAGATTAGACAAGGCAATTGCATCTTTTCTTGTTCAAAATGGCTTTAGCCTGATACCCATGAGATACAAATATTGGCTTTCATGAGTCCAGTCAAACTCAAATGTTATGCTGATCCTATAGTATGTTGCAGTGGACTGTTCCATTGTCAGAGGTGTTGTGAATGGAGGGGCACACAGCAGACTCATCAGCATTACAGTGTTACACATGCACTGAAAGTCATAATTGTTGAATGCAATTTGTTTAGCTTGACCCTATGTCTGGGGAAATAACCCTATTACAACAACAACAACATTGTATACCGTTTCTTCCATATCTTCACATACAGCCTTTTTTGTTCCCCTTTGTTGGAGAGCAGCAGGGAAGTGTTGGAAGGATTAGCAGGCTGATTATCGACCTTTTGAACCATGCTCCTTCCATGTTCGACAAGTCCTGCTGTGGGACTTGAACCCAGAGCTTCTGGATCAGAGGCTGGGGCACTATCTACTGAGCCGCAAAACTTTCACTTTATATGCTGAAACATCCCAAGGTACTTCACAGGAGCATTAATAAACAAGCTACATAAGGGTATGCTTGGACAGATGACCAAAAGCTTGATCAATGAGGAACACCTTATGGAGAAGAGAGGGAGGTAGTGAGGTGGAGAGGTTTAGAAACCCCAGAGTTTACAAATTAGGCTACTGAATAAACGGTCACCAATGATTGAACAATGGAAATTGAGGATGTGAGAGAGGCTAGAATTGGAGAAGCAGTGAGGTCTCAAAGGACTGTAGAATTGGAGACAAGTACGGAGATAGGGAATGGGAAAATCCGTGGAGGGATTTGGAAATAAGGGCTACTCTATCTAGCCTTGAGTGGAACCAGCAGCCATAGAAACTGGTATCAAGATCACTGAAGACTTTTTTTGATTTGCCGATAGAGAATGCTCCTAAATGCAATATTGTTCAAAATGTCGGTTGAGCAGACCGTTTCATTCAGGAGGATATTCTAGAGTCTCAGACAAAGTGATTCTTCCTTGTGTTCATTGTCTGAAGATAGCACAACTCCAAAGAAAACTTATAAACTTAGACTACCCACTGGTCACAAGTGCCCCAAACATACCCTGCTTAGCTGAGCAGGCAAGGTTTATTTTCTCATGAGTCAATACATTCCGAAGTTGAAAGTGACAATCAACAATGCCAACAATTCTGGCCCTGATAGCCTGCAGCATCACATTGTTTTTATGATGGAGGGGTTATGATTGATGAATAAACTGAAGAGGATTAGGTTGAGGAACAATTCTGACAGCAAGCCCCAGAGCTATAACGAATTGGCCTCCAACAACCTGCATGATCCTTTGAGCCAAGCCTGATTGCAGGCACTAAGTGATTTGCCCTTGATCCCCATTGGCCTGAATTTTATTAAGGCTCCTCTTTGTTTTATATTCAGCTAAGTATTGCTCTTGAGGTCAAGGGCAGTTACTATTTTTTGCCTCTGCTCTGATGTTCACCTCTGAATCAAGGCTGCAAAAAATTCTGGAGCTAAATATTTCTGGTGAAAATCAACCTCAACATTTACAGGCACCGCCAATAACTCCCCCCATCACTTTGCTAAAGGTTAAGAGACAGCTGATAGGTTGGTAATTGGTTGGGTTGGATTTTTGTCCAGTTCTTTTGTGAATGGGACACAGCTGGGCAATCCTCCACACTGTGGGGTAGATAGCAATGGCACAGCTATACTGGAAGAGCTTGGGTACAGGGATGACAACTTTGATGCGCAGGTCCAAATTTTTCCTTTTCGTCAAACAATGGAAGTGATTTAGTAACATTCTTTGAAGAAGTATTCACAGGCATTTTCGTTTTAATTTGAGCAATTTGCTTCCACCTATAAAATCGACTGGACTGACTCCCGCACAATAATAAAGTGCTATTAGTGTAGTCTGTAGGTCACTCAGCTAGAATTTATTTATCAGGTTCTGGGATTTGGTTGATTAACTCTCCAGAGGGCCCAGGTTTCATTACCAATTGCATTAATGTGAAAAATACTGGTTTGTAAATTCCTCTAGATGAAGTTAACTGTAAAACTCAGAAGCTTTCTACAATGTTAAAAATGTGCTCACAATGGGCCATACAGCCGGAGGAGAGTTGTGATTCAGGCTGCATCCTAATTCACTTGCAGGAAATATTGCGGGAAGCCATCTCAGTGCCATATGACCCTTCTTACTCAAAGATCGAGAAATGCAATGGCCAGAGTAGTGCAGCAAGTTAGTGCAGTTACTTTGCAAAGCACCAGGGTAATGACACAAATGGTGGCACAAGATTCAGGCTTGTGGCGAGCATACTGAAGATGTCTAGAAGTACTTTGCTACACAGAAAGATGATCTATGACTGGGAAGGGTTGTAAGGATTGAAGCCCTAGAATTATTCCAAATTACATAGAAGCTGTAATGGGAGGACGATTGTGTTGCTGTACTGGGAGGATGAAAAGCATTCTCCATTCTGCAAACAGCTCCTTTTTCCTGTGGGTAAGTGAAAACAAACTCTGATGAGGTGAAATTTGTGACTGACAAACACAAGGGTTCTCAGTGAAATGAGCCTCATCCAAGTGATAGAGATGGGAGTTCAGAGAAGCAGACTACATTCGACTCAAAACAGAACCAATTAGCAGAGAAAGGGCTTCTTTATTCACTCATGTAAGGATGGGAGTTAAGACGTTTGGGAGGAAAATATCTTCTTGTCAATTTGCAGTAAAATTGGAAACTTGAGTGTACTGAAGGTTTTTACAATTTCACCTTAGCAATAAAGCACAAAATCTTCCCCTGCTGAGTCCAGTATTCCTTTGATCCTTGCTGCTCCTGAAAGTGTAGTTCTGCATGTCTATTCTGCTACTGTAAGATATATTTTACAGCGTAGTACCAAGCTGCTTGGTCCAAATAATAAATGCTGGTGTTTGTGATCCATGCAAGCTTTTTCCCACCCCATTTAATCCCATCCTATCAACATAACCTTCCTTTCCTTTCTCCCTCATGTAATTTTCTGACTTCCCCTTAAGTGTATCAACGTCAATCATCTCAACCACTCCTTGTAGCAGGGCATTCAAACAACTCTGTGTAAAGAGGTTTCTTCTGATCTTCTTATTGGATTTATTAGTGACTATATTACATTTGTGACCCCCAGTTTTTGACCCACCCAGGAGTAGAAGCACCTTCCCTACGTCTGCGCTATTGAGGTATTCAAAAGGGAATCGGACTGCTATCTTAAAACAAAAGAATGTACAAGGTTATGGGACTAGGTAGAACGCTCTTTCAGGGAGCCAGTGCAGACTTGATTGGCCAGATGGCCTCCTTCTGCACTGTAAGGATTGTGTGATTCTATCAAACTCCTTTACATTTTTCAAGACCTCTATGAGATCACCCACAACCTAGCTTTCTCTAAAGGAATGGATGCAGGGGTGATGTTTCCTCTGGCTGGCGGGTCTAGAACAATGGGTCACAATCTCAGAATACTGGGTAGGCCATTTAGGACTGAGATGAGGAGAGTGGTGAACCTGTGGAATTCTCTACCACAAAGGGCTATGGAAGTCAAGTCACTGAAAATATTTAACCAGGAAATAGATAGATTTCTACACTCTAAAGGTGTCAAGGGGTATGGGGAGTGAGATAGATTATTGTGTTGAGATAAAGAATCAGCCATGATCATATTGAATGGTGGAACAGGCTCGAAGGGCCAGATGACCTACTCCTGCTTCTATTTTCTATGTTGCTATGTAAGGGGATGAGTCCCAGCTTTGAGCTCAAATTTGAGCACATAATCTATAACCTGATATTCGTGCAGTACTAATGGATTGCTGCTTTGACGAAGGTGTCACCTAATGGATGAGATGTGGAGCTAATGTGGGAACAGTCTTCCTTCTCACGTGGATGTAAATAAGAGCAGGTAGTATCCTGGCTAATACCCCTTCCTTAACCAACACTATTAAAAATGGTTTATATTTTCAACAAGATTGATGTTTCTGGAAGCTTGCTGTGTGTAAATAAACCATTATTTTTGCCAAGATAATGACTATAGTTGCACTTCAGAAGCAATTAGTTTGCTATTAAGTGTCTTGGGAAGTCATAAGAATCTGATAAGTTGTCTAAATACAAATTCTCTCGTTAAGCTTTGTTTCAATTAATTATCGGGATTTGGGCATCATTGGCAAGGCCGGCATTTATTACCTATGCTGTGTTCCCTGGAGAAGGTGCTGGGTTGTGGCAATTATTCTCTGTAACAGTTCTGATACGGCTGAGTGATGGGTGCCTGGTCACTTCAGAAAGCAGTTTAAAGTTCACTGCATCAGTGTGGGCCTGAAGGCATATGTCATAGGATCATGGAATAGCTACAGGAGAGAAGGAGAATACTTGCCTTTTCATGTCTATGCCAGCTCTCTCAGCTAGGCCCTTCCTCCAACTTTTCCCCATAGCCCTTCATTTTTTTTTCTCTATTCAGATAATTGTCTAATTCTCTTTTGAAGACCACAATTGAACCTGCATCTATTACACTCTCAAGCAGAGCATTCCAGATCCTAACCACTCACTGTGGAAACAGTTTTTCCCTAATTGAATTGGTGTTCTCTGGTTCTCATGGCCTTCTGCTAATGGACGCAATTTCTCCCTATCTACATTCCATGATCTTGAACACCTCTATCAGATCTCCCCTTAGCTTTTTCCTCTCTAAGGAAAACAGCCCTAAGCTTCTGCAATCTATCCACATCCCTCATTCTTGGGAACACTCTTGTAACTGGTTTCTGCACCCTCTCTAATGCACTTACATCCTTCCTAAAGGATATGGAGCAGATCAGATGAAAACAGGACGTTTCCTTCGTTAATAGAAAAAAGTGAACTAGGTGGAAATAAAAACTGTCCTGATACAAGGTCAGGAGCCTGAAATGTTAATATGGATTTTTCAGCCTTTGCTGTTTTTATTTCAGATTTATGGCATCTTCAGTATTTTGCTCTTGTTTTATTGAGCCCATTGGGCTCTCATGACAATCCAATAGTTTTGCAATCACTTTTACCGATGCCAATGTTTAATTTCCAATTTTTTTTTTAAAAAAAGACTTAATTTAAATTCTCAACATGGTGGGATTTGAGCTCACATTCTCTGGACCATTATTATAGTTAGCCTAAGCCACCAAGATTACCCTACCTACATTGAATGTAGTCTATATGTGCAAGTACTGTAGCATTACTGTTGAAGAGTAATCAGCAGAGACTCATTTCCCACTCTTCACCTCCCCCACCCCCCCTCCTCCTCCCCGTGAAATCGTATTCGGCAACACTGATACATTGACAAGTACAACAACTGTACTTCTTTCTTTCTTGTACAATGAAACCAAATTATATGATTTAGGCTTGAAAGGACAAAAAGAGTCTTTTATGTAATCAGATTTGCATGCACCAGTAGTTGCTGTATTAAATGAGAAACAAATTGAATAGATATTCTTCTGTCCCGAGATCATCTTTGCAATTTTAATGTCAGATTTGCAAATAACGTCAGTTTGATCAAATTTCTAAAAGACATTGTGAGGTTTGATGCTTAGGGTTTCAAGAAGCAGGAGAAACCATGTTCAGAAAGAATGTGGATCAAACATTCCTTGTGATATTGAAATGACTGTGGAATTGTCACATTGAATTTCGCAAATAAAAAAAGATTGCCTGGTGCGAAAGCACCGGGGACCCTAGGCTGGTGTTGTTGAGCAGGTGATTGTGAATTCTAACCCGGGCAATTTTTGGGAAATTGTCTGACCATTTTGGAATCGGTAAAACAGTGGTGATGGGAGATTGGGGTTCTGCTGTGCTCTAACTTGCAATTTCCACTCCAAGCCACTCACCATCCTGACTTTGAAATGTATCACCGTTCCTCGACTGTCACTGGGTCAAAATCCTGGCATTCCCTCCCTAACAGCACTGTGGGTGTACCGACATCACATGGACTGCAGCGGTTCAAGAGGGCAGCTCGCCACCACCTTCTCAAGGACAATTACGGATGGGCAATTAATGCTGGCCTCGCATGTGATGCCCACATCCCATGAATGACCTTCCCAAGGGCAATTAGGGATGGACAATAAATGCTGACCTCATGAATGAATGAAAGAAATTGGATGAACTGGAGGATATTGCTCCAGTCTGCTAACAATGCTTTCTCTTATCTTGTCACTATGATCCATCCCTGTTGCAAACTTTTTTTTAGTGGTCATTGTTGCTGTCCTAAACTCCAATTTCACCTGCCTAGGTGCTCTTCCTCCTCACTGTTTCCTCACTGTGTTAAAAATTAAGACTTGCTGCATCATTCCTTGTGTCAATATATTATTTGCCAGTGGTTTGGAGGGGAACTTCCAGGCAGTGGTGTTCCAATGTGCCTGCTGCCCTTGTCCTTCTTGACGGTAGCTTTCGTGGGTTTGGGATGTTAAGATCTGGGATGCACTGACTGAGAGTGTGGTGGTGGCGAGTTCAATTAAAGCATTCCAAAGGGAATTAGACTGTTGTCTGAAAAGGAAGAATAAGCAGAGTTCAGAATCAGAATCACAGAATTGTTATGGTAGGAGGCCATTCGGCCATCGTGTTTGCACCTGCTCTCAGAGCATTTTAACTTAGTGCCAATCTCCTGCCTTTCCCCTGTAACCCTGCACATTGTTCCTATTTAAATAATCATCCAAAGCCCTCTTAAATGCCTCTATTGAACCTGCTTCCACCACACTTCTGGACGGTGCATTCCAAACCCTAACAACTCACTGTGTATAAAAGTTTTTTCTCACCTCATATTTCCTTCCTTTGCAAAACAGTTTAAAACTGCCACAGCAGCAACAACAACAACAACAACAAAAATTGCTGGAAGAACTCAGCAGGTCTGACAGCATCTGTGGACAGGAAGACAGTTAACGTTTCGAGTCTGTATGACTCTTCATCAGTTTAAAACTGCCCTCTGGTTCTCGATCTCTTTATGACCGGGAAATGTTTCTCCCTATCTGCTCTGTCCAGATCCCATATGATTTTAAAAACTTCTATCAAGTCTCCTCTTAGCCTTTTCCTTTCCAAGGAAAACAGTCCCAACTTCTCCAATCTTTCCTCATAACAGAAGTGTCTCATCCCTGGTACCGTTCTCGTAAATCTCTTCTGCACTCTCTCCAGTGTGTTCACATCCTTCCTTTGGCGTGACAGCCAGAACTGTCCACAATACTCCAGTGTCTAACCAGTGTCTTATATAAGTTCAACAAAACCCTCCCTGCTCTTCTACTCTATGCCCCTATTAATGAAGCCTAGAATACTGTATGCTTTACAAACAGCTCTCTCTACCTGTCCTACCCCCTTTAATGATTTATGTATATATACATAAAAAGTTACGGGGGGGATGGCAGGTGAACGACACAAGGTGGGTTGCTCATTTGGAGAGCTGGTGCAAACACGATGTCCTGAATGGCTCCCTTCTGTGCTGTAACAATTCTGTGATACTGTGGGTCTGGACAGAGCAAATAAAAAGAAACTGTTGGCATTGGTGGAAAGATGATGCACGATTGAATGGCAAATGCACACCAGGCAGAGCCTTAGTTTAATGTCTTATCCCAAAAGCAGCACTGCCTAATACTGCACTGAAGTGCTTTCCTAAATTATGCATTTAAATCCCTAGAGTATCATTTGAACCCTTCTAATTCAAATGTGAGACTGCTACCAACTGAGCCAAGCTTGACACTGAAATGTTAAGGTTCCCTATCTAATACCATCATAGGAGCACCTTCACCACACGAACTGCAGCAGTTCAGTAAGAAAGACCACCACCATTCTCAAAGGTGGGCTATAAATGTGCTCTTGCCATTATATAGCCCTTTAAAATATCATCCGGTTTGTAAAATTTAGTAGAGGGAATTCAGAGGCGTTTCAGTTTATTCTTGGTAAGTTCCCTAATTTCTCATTTCACACATGAAGAATTGAAGAGCGGCTGGAAGTGAACAAAATAGGCAATGTGCTGCTCTTATCTTCAAACTCAGCTGCCAAGACAAATTAGCATCAAGGTAACCTCACAATCCAAATATTTATTAATACGTGAATCGGACAAATCTCGAGCTGACTCTTTCAGCTTTGAGCACTCTGTTGAGACAGAGGGGAAGAAACAAATCATGAATCATATTTAAGGAGAATCTGAACATTATGACCTTGTCAATACCTCTGTGTGGATGGCTCAGAAAAACCTCTTTGTGTCTTATATCAGCCCATCGTCAAGTTGGCTGGTGGTGCTGCCTCAGCCTGTGCTGGCTGGGGGAGATTGTGGTGTAGTGGTAATGTCACTAGACGAAGACCCAGGTAATGCCCTGGGGATGTGAGTACAAATTGTCACTGGACTGGTAATGCAGAGTCGCAGGGTAATGCTCTGAGGACCCGGGTTTGAATCTCACCACAGCAGATGGTGGGATTTCAATTCAATTTTTAAAAATCTGACATTAAAAGCTCGTCCCTCAGTAATGGTGACCATGAAACTACCATTGATTGTTGGAAAAATCCATCTGGTTCATTTAATGCCCTTTAGGGAAGGAAATCTGCCATCCTTACCTGGTGTGGCCTACACGTGACACCAGATCCACAGCAATGAGGTTGATGCTTAACTGCCCCCTGAAATTGTATGGCATGCTACTCAGTTAAAGGGCAATTAGAGATGGAAAACAAATGCTGGCCTTGCTAGTGACACCCACGTCCCATAAAAGGACAAAGAACAAAAAAAAAAGGTGTTGCACTCTTATCTTCTGAATTGGAGAGTCACGGGCCCAAGTTCCATTTCAGAGTCGAGCACAGAATCTAGGCCGACACACCCGGTGGAGCACTGACAGAGTGTTTCCCTGCCAGAGATGCCATCTCTCAGATGAGACTTCACAGGGTAGATGCTGAGAGCATGTTCCATCTCATGGAGGGATCTAGGACTAGGGGGCATACCTTAAAGATAAGGGGTGGAGATGAAGAGGGATCTCTTCCCTCAAAGGGCCATTAGTCTGTCAAATTTGCTCCCACAGAGACCACAGGGGAAGTTGGATGGTTGGACATATTCAAAGCTGAGTTGGACAGATTTTTGATCGACAAGGAAGTCAAGAGTTGTGGGGGATAGGCAAGAAAGTGGAATTAAGGTGACAATCAGGTCAGCCGTGATCTTACTGAATGGCGGACCAGGCTTGATGGGCTGAATGGCCTACTCCTGCTCCTATTTCTGATGGTCTTATGATCTTGGGGCTGGATTGTCAACTCAGAGACGGGAACAGGTGCTGGCTCTGTTTCTTTGTCCGACGGCTGCTTCTGATGGGAAACTGACTGAAGTTTAGATGTTTGAGGGGACAAGCCCTTAATTGAGATGGAGGTGGGTTTCCTTTCTGATTAAAGCTGGTGGGGGCAGGAATGGAGACAGGTCTCAGCCACCCAAGGCAGCTGCCACTGAGGCTGCTGGTTGTCATGAGGGAGAGAGTTTGTGCCAAAGACAGCTGCTGCGCCACCAAGACCCTAGGTGTCACAGGGGAGCCAATTGCCTGGCACCCATGAGGCAGAGGAGGGAGTTTATCTCCCTGGAGGGTCTCAGACGGAGGTCACCTCATCGTGCATCAGGGTCCGCATCTCTCCGTTTATCTCCCTCTGCCTCCAATTCCTCCTCATCGCTTTGCCTCTGCTCCTCCCCCGAAGAGCTGCCCCTGCCAGGGTGTCACCATCTTCAAGGTCCACGCCTCCCTGGAGGTCCATGTTATGCAGAGTGCAGCAGACCCCCACGATGACCCGAAACCCTTGCAGGAGGGTAATTTTTAAAATTATTTCATGGGATGTGGGCACCCCCATCAATTGTGGATCCTGTCTTTTTTTTAATTCGTTCAGGGATGTGGGCGTCGCTGGCTAGGCCAGCATTTATTGCCCATCTCCAATTGCCCTTGAGAAGGTGGTGGTGAGCTGCCTTCTTGAACTGCTGCAGTCCACGTGGTGTAGGTACACCCACAGTGCTGATAGAGAAGGAATTCTAGGATTTTGACCCAGCGACAGTGAAGGAACGGGGGTATATTTCCAAGTCAGGATGAATCGTCCTGCGTTGGTGAAGAGGGAATGGATGAGCTGGGTCATGCGCTGGTGTGCAGCCACTTTTGAGCCACAGAGGTCCACAGCGGCAAGGACACAGACGTCTGTGACCATCTGTCTACTGAGTCACAGTCTCCTTCAGCACTGGTTTGAAATCATGTCCCAATTTAACACCACTGACTATAGACCCTGTGCTCAGAGTAATGTCTCCTTTTCCTTCATGCCCCTTGTCCCTCTCCTCTGGATGGTGGGGTTAAAATTGTCCCTTTCATTTCGGACACTATAAGAAACATTGCTTTGCTGGTATGGTATTGAGATTCTGGAACCAAGGAGCCTGGAAGGATGAATAGTTTAAGATGCAGATTTTCCTGTCTATATATTTGACATGTAGGATCGTCGGGGAGAATCTCAGAGAGACGATTAGGCAGGAAGTCAAACTGTGGACCGTACATGGACTAGTGACAGTGAGCGACATCTCATGGATTCAGGCACTGTGGGCTGAACTTTCTGGCTGGTTTTGGGACCTCAACATCTGAGCCAAATGGGAGTCCTGAGCCCACACTTTCCAACAGCAAGACGAACAAGGAGATATTCCCAGAGGCGGCCTCCTAATTGGCCAACTCGAGCTCGCCACCCAATTATTGATGGTGGGATATCAGAGCGATGGAGGCACTGAAGGACCAGCAGCCTCATCGGGGGAGACAGGTGCTGCTGAGGCAAGTTGGGGACTGAGAGGGCACTTCAACATGGAGGTGCCCTCAGATAGGTAAGTTTGTAATAAACATTCAGAGGGGCCAAGCAGATGGGCCTCTCTGATTGAAGGAGAGAGTTGTTGAAGTTTGCAATTCTTGTCACTTGAAAGAAAGAGAAAAGGTCTTTTGTTAAAGTGATGGATAAGACAAAGGATGAAATGGAACTGTGGACCAGGACACAGTGGGTCAATACTGTTGGAGAGACAGAGGTCAAAAGCGTGTGCGTGGCAGTGTAAGGTTTTAAGTGTTGACTTCAGGATGTGGTTCGAGGAATGTTAAATATAAAGGGGAAACGTGAAGGACCAGGTGGATCCGCAAATTGAAGTGTGGAATTTCGATTGGTTTCCATATGGAAGAAGTCGGAGTTGGAGACCATTTAGTGGCAAAGTAACTGGTGGCCTTTCCACACGGTGAGGGGCGGGGGTGGGGGCAAGTGATCCGCTGCCAGTAGAGTGTTGTCGGGTTATCTAAATCCAATTGGGGGTATGAAATATGGCAATCAGCTGCCAGTCTCTGCTCAGCGGGCAGCTAATGCCAGTACCTGCCTGCTGCTGGCAACTTCCTTGGCAGCGGGAATGAGTTGGGGAGCCCCCTACCCTGCTATCACAGGGCTGGGAAAAATCTGCCCTCTGTGAATTAGTGAGTGTGACATCTCATGGATTCAGACAGTATAATTATGTGTGTAAGTGAGAGTCATTTCTCGTGGACTCAGGTCCAATGCATTGTTAAACTGTGAACTGTGGATGGATTCATGAATGAATCGCTCTGCACGTTTACAATTTCGCTAGAAGAATTGAAAGCTTTCAATGCACGTTTATTAGGGAGATGGTGGTGCAGTGGTATTGTCACTGGATCTAATAACTCAGAGGCCAAAGCTAATATTCTGGGGGACATAAGTGTTCAAATCCTACAACGGCAGTTGGTAGAATTTGAATTCAATTAATA